>NW_027315724.1:29402920-29667920 GCF_026437365.1 Eucyclogobius newberryi
TATTAGAATCCTCTTTGTCTTTGTGAGTTCTCGATCTAAATTCTTTTATTGACAATGACTCTTGGATGAGAGTCGAAACGTCTATTTTTTTCTAACTGAGTCCAGATGACTACAACTGAAGCTTTTTCTACTATGGAACACGCCTGGACGAATGAGGGATTACACCGACATCTTAGCTTATTATATGGACTTCTGTAAAACAAACACTCTTCCAATGTTTTTTACACGCCAAAACCGTTGCGTAACAGTAAATGAAAACTAGCCCGGTTGACAATTTGTACTTTTCAGGCAAATCTTGGATCAGTTTGAGCCAAAAAACAGAAAATAATCAGCCAATTCTCCGTCTCTGGCCCGTCGTTCTCTTCTCGTCGTCTCTCTGCTGTTCTCTGTGCTCTTTGGCAGGACACCAGACCACTGTAGTCTGCCAAACCAAGGCATGGAACTGCACTCCAATGTCTTTAAACCATCTCAAAGACAACTGTGCGTGTTCTTCTCAAATAAACTGACCCAAAAAAGGGACAGAAATTTCATCACAAAAGCCACAATTTCTTACAACAGAAGGCCACGCCCAGCTTTTTGAGTCAGGCCTCGTGGAAAAGGGTCATGCCTGAATAAAGCCAAACTTGATGATGTAGTTTTGACTGAACCAAAGTCATTTCCAGTAACTGTTGACTTCCCTCAGACACAAGACATCGCCTTTTAGAAACAATGAGATGTATAATTAAGAAAAAAGTGTGTCGATGCAGTTTTTCCTAAACATCATTGCATACAGAATGGTTCAAACGACTGTACTATTTCCGTTTGCTTTACGGCCTTTTACACGTTTTATTTGAGCCATTAAATTGTAATCACTTAGTTTGAAGTAACGGCACCGACTCAGAGATTATGAACGTCAGATTTATTACATTAGAAAGCACTTTGTCATATACAATATACTTACAAAAGATACAAATATAAACCTCTACAAATGTAAAATATAAAACTCGATCAAAATCCCTTGTTCCACCTGCAGTCCTGAGCCTATTAAGTTTCCACAGGAATGTTGTACAATATAACACCACTATAAATGTTCAGACCAAGCATGTTTAAGATTATTGTGAGAAGACGGCAATTATTGAACAAACAACAACTAAATCCTTCAAATTGTCTAATACATCACCATTTTTCTAGTGTTTGACCTGTTTTATGACATCAAACTATCTGAACGAAAAGGTAAAATAACTTCACCTTTAGGTAGAATAGATTGAATTGAAAATGAGTCATGTCGCTTGTAAAATATGTTGTTTTTCCAGTTAATAGGTGATTATATTGTCACGTGAATGACCACAGCTACAGACTAACCAAACGGCGTTCAGATACCGTACACTATTTATTTGGTTGCTGTGACTCTCTGGTGTTAACAGAGTCAGACTGATACCAGAGTCACAATTTAGCGACTTGATTGAACGTGCGCAACAAAATAAAACCCAACAGCCCAAAGTAACCAGTCAATCGATAGAATACCCGGGTTAAAGTTGTATTAGCATCATTAATAAAATTACAATCGTTTTCCATTTACCCATGTGTAATGAGTCTACAAATGTAAGACTTTGATATTTCAATTGCAGCATAACAAATGTCACTTATGTCTATACCGTATTTTCCGGACTACACGTCGCACCTTTTTTCATACTTTTGGCCGGGGTTCGACTTATACTCATATTTATACTTACCGGTATATACTTATACTCCAGAGCGACTTGTGATATTATTTTCACACTTACAACCGCATTTCATACTCCAGTGCAACTTATATGTTTTTTTCTTCTCTATTATGCATTTTTGGGCTGGTGCGACTTATACTCCAGTGCAACTTATAGTCCGGAAAAAAAAAAAAAACTGTAGTGGTTTAAACGCAGATTGGCCTCTAGAGTCAAGTGCAATATACTTTTGGTCCCAATTGGTTAATAATTAGATGGATATTTGAGAGTCTGCAGCAGCTAACAAAACATTTCCAATCATTTTGAACTTCAAATATTGACTCTGTTGGAGGCGTTTCCATAACAGGGTTCTATAAGGCACACGTCCGGCTTCAGGGATCATTGCATTTGGTCGATTGTTCTCCAGGCTCACAACCCAATGCCCTCCACGTTACAGTTGAGCACTTCAGTGGGCTGCTGCTGCCCCAGGTGCAAGTGAAACTGCCCCTGCTTCCTCGTCTTCCAGCATCGAATATTCTCCCCCAGTTTTATGCTTTTTATGCTGGGCAGGTGGGCGAGCATTTCATTCGGCAGCGAACTGACGCCAGACTGGGACAAATTCAGCTCCTGCAGCGAGTCTAGTCCGGCAAACACTTTAGGATCCAATCTTTTAAGATTTGGGTTGTTCGAAAGATCCAAAACTTGCAGATTTGGCAGACCTTTGAACGCGAACGGTTCGATGACCTGTAGCTCTCGATTGCCGCCGATCGACAAGTAGACCAAGTCCTCCAGCTGCGAGAACGCTCCTTCTTCGATCCGTTTGACCGGGTTCGCGTCAATATTCAGGTACCACAGCGGCAGCCGGGTTAACTTCGGGACGCTTGTGAAGCGATTGGCCGTCAGGTTCAGGCTCTGGATGTGCAGCGTCTTTCCCCGCGCGGCCGTCGACATTCTCGCGAGCCGGTTGTTGGACAGGTCCACGGTCACCGGCTCGCGGGTCACCTTGGTCGCGAACACGTTCATGTCGAAGTCTTCGAAGTCGTTGTGGCTTAGGTCCACCTCGGACAGCGGCAGGCCAGAGAAGAAATCCGGGGCCAGCGCTGCCAGGTTGTTGTGGCTCAGATCCAAAGACTCGAGATAACGCAGCCGGGACAAAGCATTAGGGCTTACCTGCGAACGATAAGACAATTACAAAGTAGGCAAAGGGTTTATCTGTACCATCTGTTTTAAACCTGCGTGCAAAAGAAAACAGGTGATAGGTGGAAGATAAGATATTGTGCCAAAATAGTAGCGGGATGTATAGTAATAAAATGATAAATAATGCAATAAAAAAACTGGATGGAAAGTCAGTCCGTATTAAAAGCGATCGTGAAAAATATTTGGCAAGCATTAGCTGCGTGTTGACGACGCTTTAATAACCGCAAACAAACAAATTGGACACTTGATGACACTGGGCATCAAAATAAACTTATTGTTATGTGCTAATTTTGCGGTAATGTGAGGATGAGATAATCAGTGGTCGAAAGTCCCAGGGCAAAATGGTATTTATAACCTGAACGTTTGTGATTAAAGGTTTCTCCCCTGAAAGGTTTTTGCTTCAGCTAATGTTTAATATATACCGTAGTATAAGTCGCACCTTTTTTCATAGTTTTGGCCGGGGTGCAACTTATACTTATATTTCTACTTATATACTTATACTCCGGAGCAACATAATGTATATTGTAATGTAATAATGTGATATTATTTGTTATTTTCACCCTGCAACCTTATTTCATACTCCAGTGCAACTTATATATGTTTTTTCTTCTTTATTGGGAATTTTTTAGCTGGAACGACTTATACTCCAGTGTGACTTATAGTTCGGAAAATACGGTATATATTTACTATTTCTTTGATTACAGGATATTAATTGACTGATGATGGGTGACATTTTGTTGATATGATTTATAATAAAACAGTGTATCATAATAATCACAAGAGGTATTGTAACGGCAAAGAGTCATCTATGTTGCAGATAAATATGATAATATGAATTCCTGATAGAATGGTCCGGCGCCTCTGTATCGTGAAGTCATGCGTCAGGCTTGAGGGTCAGGTCACCTCCGGAATGAGATAACACGAATCTTTGCATCCGTGATGGCTGTTCTATCTCCTTGGCCTTTAAACGAATGTGTACTGTCATTGTTCTGGAGGATGAGGGACAGAGACCTCTGTTTGGGAAAGTGATTACTGTGCATGAGCAAATAAAGATCCACCTTTTGAGAAAGACAAACTGTTCATTTGCATTATTTCTTAATTGTTTGCAGGAATTACACAACAGTGGTCATTCGTTTTGCACAAATGGATGCCTTTAATAGCAGCAAGATAAACTAAATATATCTACAGGGGCTTAATATCTATATAAAGTGGCTAATCCGGTAGTTTACATGTCTATATATTGCTTGTGATTTGTAATTTCAATCATTTTCAGTGTTTTCACACGTTAAAGCTCCTGGGCAGTGTTAATATTCATTATGCAGTCACGAGAGCACATGAGCAACATTGTGAAAGCCCTAACGTGAAACCTGAAGTAAAAAAAAACAAACTGTAAAGTGGAGTTGAGGCTGAACAAACACCTGAATGATAATCATCTTGGAATCATAAAACAATAATGTCCAAACCTGCCAAAGCTTTTAACTGTCTCATAATGGTTTTCCTTCACCATCAACACACTCCGGGTTGTGTTTGAATGACTCATCTTAAAGTAACTGTGTAATGTCCAGGATTAGACACTTGAGTGCTCAGAAAATGTCACTTTTGACCTTCTACAGCCCTGCACTTTTTTGCTCTTCTTTGAAAAAATGTAAGACACATGCACTTTATAGGGGGTTAAAACCAGTTGAAAAAAAGTGGAAAAACATGCTAACTTAAATTTTCTGCTGCTTCATAAAATGCCAGGGCGAGGGGGCGGGGCATTTCAGTTTTACAGTTTTGAGCATAAAGTTAATGGAAGTTAAGGGTTGGAGGATTTTGACAAAAGAAAATTATATCTAGACATACTTTCATCTTATCCCAACTGCAATAGTCAGTCCATCCAAATTGTGCTAAAACGTGTCTGTAAATGTTCTGGGTGAGGTTCAGGCATAGCAACAAAACTGCCGAGCTAGCATTTTATATGTTTGATTGAAGGATTGCCTCATCAGCTTTTTGCAGCTTTTTAAACAGTTTTCATTATATCTGATACTCAATAATCCAATTTTAAATGACGATTGCGATACATTTCTCAGATTTCAGATTACAGTGAAACAATGAACAAACATCACTTTTCACAGCCCGCAGCCCTCGAAGCTTCGCACTCACCGTTGTGATGTGGTTGCCGCTGAGGTCCAGGCTCACCAGCGTTGTGTAGCCCGGCCCCGACAGCATGTTGTCAGTCAGGGGTCCCGAAATGGAGATGTAGGACAGGTCCAGGTGAGCGGTGTCCAGCGGGATGGGGATGGGCATGGTGGACCCGTGCCCGAGCCCGCTGCAGTCCACTCGGGTGAGGCTGAAGCTGTGGAACAGACCGAAACTCTCCACGTCGCAGCGGCAGCCCGGGTGGCAGTTCTGCACCGCGCTGGACTGGGCCGACGCCAGCGAGGAGACGGCGAGCCACAGCGCCAGAACCAGCATTGTCTGTGGAAACGAGGACATCCACCAGTCAGGTATAGTATAAAGATAGAATTTCTTTAAAAAAAGGTCTAAAACTAAATATCTAGAAAATATATATAAAAAGGCCAGACCACTGCAAAAATTATTTATTTGGTCAATTTGATTTAATTTACACAGTGTGAATCTACAAAAGATAGTAATTAAATCAATTATTACAGGTTTAAAACTACTTTTGAAATATTTATTGTCGGATCACAATTTTTAAGAAATGGATTGTTAAAACCTGATAAAGTATCCTAGTTCAAATTCTATTGGGAAAGTTGATAATTGTGATACAGAAATACAATGTCTCACAATACACAAAGGTCAATATTAATAAATGTTTCACAAAACTTGACCTTAGTTTTAAAGAATGTTTTTTTCTTGAGCCAAATTATGATGAGTAAACAACAATCAGTCAAAAACAAACGTGGTCCAGGGTATCCGACAGAAAAGATTATTCTTACACAAGTTTAAAAAGTGCTCAGGTTGCACATTTACTTCATGAAACTATTTGTAAATGTAACAAAAGACACCGTTTTCCATTTGTAATCCTTGGCTAGCACATGAAGGCTCTAGTGCAACATGAGCAGGCCCAGTTCTTACCGTTCTAGTGACTTCCCAATGGATGTGACCCAATTTCTTTAATCAAAGCGTTCATTTGCACTTTCTTAGTTGTACTTGGAAAAATGCTAAGTCGTATCAAACAGGCCGCTCTTATTATGGTCCATAAATTTTGACAACGCAGGAAGTTTTCGTGCACCATAAACCGTGTAGAAAGGCACTGCACTGATCTCACAATGAACTGAAGAGTCACTCAATGAAAGAATGGTGCCAATAATCTACTCAGACAGAGCAAAGAACTAGTGTAACCTTCACCACATTTGGAACACAACTTTAAGCCAAATAGATAACATTTCCAAGAAGTGTTTACACTTTAAAGGCTAGGAAGGTTTGGTGACCCGGAGATGACCAAGCAAAGATAAAGGCAACAGTAGATCGAGTCAACTGTGGCGCTCAATTTTGAAAAGATTTGTGAAACATTTAATGAGCAATTTCAAGTCCTGCGTCCTCACAGTATGTTGTGGTGACCTGTGTGTGAAAGTGCACTCGGTCTGTTTGGATAATGCCGCTATCGGAGCTGTAATAAAGGTTAGGTTAAGCAGTTATGCAAGAGGATGAGGTAACAGCACCCAACCTTCATGACTTTTTTGCATACGCGGGCTAATTACAGGTCTCAAAGTCTAAGCAGGTCAACAGCGTTCGGTTTTGAGTGTAAAAAAAAAATCCATCAATAAATGGATAATATCACAATTGTTGTTTTGGTGATGAACTCAATATTCAAATTTTGCCTGTCGTCTAGATCTAGAAGTACTAAAAATTACCTCAAAAACAGACTAATGTAATCTCCTAACAAACTGACTATGACACTAATATTTCTGCACTATTTCTGCTATTTTTATGCTTCATTCAGGTTTTGTGCAATACTTGAACCTTAACAAAGACATTTACTGACATACTGACACATCTGAATATTGTTCTCGAGATCGTGGAAACAAATATATTAACGATATTCATTTCAGTCAATATCACTCACTCCTACTTACTAATAGGGCTGTGCATTTATTACTCTAGTCTAATAATCAATTAATAAAAATTGTCAATAAATTAAAAAAAAAAACTGAATGAACTCAAGTGTCACAAAAAATGACTAGTAAAATAAATTATATATATCCATTCTCCACAGGTTATAGAAGTAATAGTTTTAAATAAATAACGCCCTACTTGCTAACAGAGTTGTGTTCAGTCCTGATTGGATCTTGCAGCTCGGTAGGCTTGGGACAATATTGAACGCTTGTGTCTCAATCATTTATGGTCAAAATAATTGCGATTAATGATGTCACATTGATTATAAAAAAAATCGCTGACGATTTATGGATATTTATAATTTTAGTATTTCTAATGTTGGAGGCAGATAGCGCGCTGACGTCTAGGGACGGTCAAACATGGGAAAGAATCAATCTAAAAGTGATGTTCCCATCCCGGAGACGCCTGTCACTCTGGTAATTTCAAATAAATATGGGAAAGTGTCTGCCAGTGTGGACCAATTTGGTTTTCCATCTGGCGGATCACTAAAGCAAAATGTATGATTCATGCCGGCAAAATTGTTAAATTGAATGAATAGTAATGAAGGTTGTGTGATTTCTGCCATGTCTTTGTGATTTTAATGATGTTTCCCCTGTTGTGTGAAGCACTTTAAATTGCCTTGTGTACGAATTGTGCTCTACAAATAAACTTGCCTTGCCTATTGAATAAGTTCCATGTATTATAGAATTGCAATTTGTTATTTGAGTGAAAACAACGACAATCTAGAAGAGAACGTTATGGATAAGTAGGGCTGTAGTTGACTAAACACATGCCCTATCGACCGGTTAATCAACTTAAAGCGGGCGTGGCAAAACGGGGCAGAAGCTTTCAAAACTATGAAATATCTCCATGTCTCTATGTCTAATCTGCACTCAAAAAGACTACAACTATACAAAAAAATACTAGTAAACAGTATATCCACTCCAAACTCTTCTGCTAACTCACTCCATATATTTTCCTTTTGCTGTTGTCCCATACAAATGTAACACTTACTTTTGATCTAAATGAATTAATTAGTCGACTAATAAAAATGTTGGTCGACTAAAACGCCATCGACGGATTAATCGACCAATCGACTGGAGGATTACAGCCCTACGGATGAGTTGCACAATCTGGTGGTAAAATGGCGATTATCTTTGTTGGCGAAAGGGATTGGGACGACAACAAAAAAGTTCCATATTGAGTGTTTTAAGTGCCTTTTTTGCCGTTGAATTGATGTGCGCTATGAATAATAAATGACTCAATGGAATAAACGTTCACACCAAAGCAAGTAGACACCGTCGCCATTGCAGAGAGATTTTGTATCATTCCAACGTGTCATTTCCGTTTCGAGTAGCTCCTGAATGTTTATCCGTGTGGCAAACCAACCTTGAAACCCAGATGCAGACTAAACACGAGAAAACCAGTGAAACACCAAACGCCTTCCTGCGTTTTTAACAAGTCTGCAAGGCCGGTAGGTCGCCAGTCGCTCTTCGCCCTGTCTCTTCGGCTCCGTTGCATTTTTACCTCCACCTGTGGCTTCGCTGACGGGCCGTGAACTCTCGAGACCAGGTGGCGCGTCCAGACTTCCAGTAATAAATCCCAAACTGCTGTCAACCGAATCTGCCTTCAAAATCCGTCCTATGACAACCACGGCAATCAACAAACAGTAGCCGGGCCTAAACGCGGAGTCCAAAACGCACTTGACAAAAGTTTGTGAAATCGCGGCCCGACCCCGTCTCACTTTCACGCTTATTTTCACACAATGTCATCATGAGGAAACTTCACTGTCTCGGACGAGCTTTCCACACTTTTAATTAGACTAATTGTTATTTAGGCTACGTCCCAGTGCCATTTTCACCACCCTTCACTTCAAAGCACACAGCGGTGCCACAGCAATCCTTTCAAACCACATCAAGAAAGTGACTCAGAGTTTAATTAAATTGGAGGCCCTTGAGGGGCTTAAAACAATTAGGCAGAAACAGAGCTGCCGTTTTAGTGGGTAAATCAATACACAAACTTAATTTTCTATGTTGGAGAATAATGTATTAACCGCTTTGTGCAAAGGTCATGTTAAGATTTAGTCATTCACTTTTTTTTAAATAAGGTTTTTTTAGTCTAAGCCTTGAGTCGTTCACTTTCACAGCTTAGCAGAGCGTTCTGTAAAACATGCTCATTTATTTCCATCTACTAGACTTTCCACCATCTACTAACAATTAAACATGCTGCTGCGTTTACTTTTTGCTTCTTGCACAATCATAAAATCTTAGTAAACAACATCTACAAAAGGGCAGCTTAGTAGGTGAGGGCGCTATAGACGAAAGGTGAATTTCTCAATATTTTGAATTGGATCGATGACGAAATTCGGACAAAAATATTATGGCAGTCCATCAGAAATGTCTTGGTTGAGATTCAAGGATTGGACAAAATGTGGGCTGTAATCGACTAAAGACACACGCACATCGATTAAACAGGGATAAAGCCAAAACTCTTTCAGGATTGTGCACAGAAACTACAATATACAGAAAAGGATGTCAAGTCAAGTTTTTGTTGTTCAAAAAATAGATCTAAATGTAAATAACTTTTTATCTGGCTGTTTTTTTTTTGTGTCAAATTTTACTTTATTTTGTCTTTCAGAAAGTAACATTTCATAAAGCCAGTCACAAACTTAAGGAACAGTAACATGTTAAACAATAGGAACGAAAGAAAATGTGAGATTTCACTGTTGTTTGGTCAGTCGCATGTTTTTTCTCACAATAATCGTAACAGAAAAATGTGATAGTGAATATATACAGAGAAGTATGAGTAGACAGAATTTTCGTCTTCTTATTTTTTTTTTTCCAAGAATAAACAGAACAGAACACAGAACGTGACCAGAGAATGAAAACCCTAAATAAAAAGAAAAGAAGAATAACTAAACAGCAAAAGAAACAGCATATCTAAATGACAACAACAGTCCCATTTGTTCAAATTTATCCATCTCCTAATCATTATGTCTGAACGGCATGTTTCATGTCAATGTCAAGTGAAAAGGCAGATTAAACTGTCCAGTCACTCTCACAACTCCAGCAAACTCTCTCCGTGCCTTCTCTTTTCCATATAAATCCTTATAATCTTCAGAAAATATGACTAATTACTAATAAAAACTTGTCAAGACTTCGTTGACCAATTAACTGACTAATGGACTGTAATAATAAACACAAAAGTACATCAAAATGACATGATGTTTAGATGTTAACACAAGTTTCTGTTCTTTTTACTTCCTTTTAACCCGGTTATTATAACCAATATTGTTATTTTCTTCTCAAAAACAACTACACATTTGCAAATATATAACCACTGTAAATAAGAATTGGTTCTGAATCGACCTACCAGGACGAGGGGGGGAAAAAAGGTTGAATAAATAAGTAATAAATCAAAGAAATGTTTCCAATTACTGCACGTGTCACCGCCACAAAAGCAACACTACATCTGTAAATCCTCTGCAACGTGCACTCAACAAAACCACAAACTCCTGCCACAGTCTGGGAACTCCGCGCTCAATATTTACGGCGAAATTACCACAACAATCACTTTTCTTCCGGTGGCGCGTGTGCGAAGCGCTGCCAATCAAAACGATCAAATAACAACAGGAGCTCGTGCACTCAACCAACCCCGCCCCTTTTCTTTTATCAACGCCGCCACTCACTCAAATCTGCCAATAACGTCAGTAGTTTGCGCCGGTTTTCACACAGATTTGGGAGCGATAATGACACGACTCTGGTCCGAGGACAGTCCCCGGGGCGGTTTCTTAAACACGAAGGCAAAAAAAGAAATTTGATCTGACCACATGAGAAGAAGTCCCAAAACCGCAAAGATAAACCACGAACTAATTTAAAAGACATTACGTAACAGCGCCAGGTGTGTGTCCCGCACGTTGGCGCGTGTTGTTGCGGAGTTTGCGCTTACTTTACAGACTTTGGTCCGAACTCGCCCCATTTTTTTCGGGAATTTTCACTTCACTGCTCCCATTTTCTTCTTCTTCTTCTTCTTCTTCTTCTCCCCAAAGCCCGCGCGCACACACACACGCAGCCGCTCCTCGCTCCCGCTGAGAGTGCACTCTGTCCCGGCCAAACATGAGCTCTGTGTCCCCGGGTCCGTACGTCTCATCCACAGCAGTGAACCCCGCCGCCTGAGCCGTGTCTGCCGCCGTTGCCGCCGCTGGGACACATTTCGTCTGGCCCCATCCCGTAAAGTCCCGTCTCCGCGGCAGAAAGTCTTTTGGCGTCAAGTTGGCGTCTCTGCGACGGGGCGAGACTTCCGGTGAACGCAATGCGAGCTTTGTCAACGTTGAGCTCGTAACAGACACAAAAAAAAGTCCGTTGCCGCGGAAATCTGTCACGTTTGTTGCTGATACATTAGCCAAACACAATGTAAAAATAATAATAGCGATGATAGAAATAAAGCCGTGCAACAACCACAAAAACAAACTAGGCCATTGTGTTTTTAAGTCCTCAAAATGTTGCCTATATCCTAATGATAATAATTGTTTTCACTTGGAAACAACTACATTGTCCAATCTTCATTTAAACCTATTTTATAATTACTATTTTATTCAATCAACCAACCAACCATGAATGTATGTGCTTTCTCAAAATGCATTTTCCTCCTAAACCTTCCCATTTCTACAATATTTTATCGGATCATACAGAATGATTTTTTGATATCCAACTATAAGCCTGGTTTATTAAAGTGTTAACGGTTATAGAAACTATAATAATGAATACTAGCCAAACCAGTTTTCTTACCTAGGAGAGTTATGAAAACAAATTCGTTATTCTGCAGACTGCAGGGCCTGGCACCCATTCTCACAGAGTCTCTGTGCCCTGAGTGTTTATACTAGAACTACAAAGCTTCATACATATAACAGCAGAGTGATTTCTTCACACCCATGTGACCATTTTTTACACTTGCAGACAGATAATGAAAGGCTTTCCTGGGTATAGATGTGTATCTGCTAAACTCAGTCACACATTAATGTTCAGTCTGGTTTCTCCGGCAGAATCATCAACAATCAGAACATTAACACAAACAGATTGCTTTCTTAATCAGAACGTATAAATATATATATATATATATCAATTTATTTGACATTACTCCGATTGCACGCGCATGGCTCATTTTATCTGATGTCAGGACTTTTATTTTTGCGAATCCCAGAGTAGCAACTTCCGGAATGTGTCTTGTAATTTTGGCAGCGCCCTCTAGTGGCATCCTCAGGGATCGGAAATCCCAGAGGAAAAGTTGTTAAATTGTGAAACTGTAACACTGCGATGGTTTATTTTATTTGGCAGCTGGATTAATCTGTTGAAACATTGTGAACAGGAAATGTTCAAGTTTCCTGTTGATGCGAACAGTACGTGCAAAATAGTTTGTGATGGTCCAACAAGAAACTAAAGGCCCATGGGCGCTTAGGTAGAGGAATGTGTTCAAACTAGTCTGAAAGAAAATGTGCAAGTTTGAACCACATCAATCAAAGCTATTACATACATTACATCACTTCTGTCATATTGATTGCATTGTTAAACCTATGATTGAGTGGCCTATTAGTAATAAGACACACAATTCGTTTTTTAAGTGGGATAAGTCTCAACAAACTATTAACAGATTTGGCCATGCAATTTAAACTTAAAACAACTTATTTGTGGATAAGTTATTGTTTTCCTCCTCTCAATAATTATCAAGGTTAGGCATAATTTCTTTATTCTACTTAATTTCAGATTCATAAGTAAATTTTCCTTGGATTATGAATCATTTACCAATGTTGTTTTTACTAATAATATACACTAGAGGGCGTTAATGCGTAAGACTGAATGCCTGAGCGTTATCTTTCATACAGAAATCTCAAAAATGACACATTGTAATTGTACTTATTTGGTGTTCGTTAATTAGTCTTAGTATTATTTATTTTTTGCAATTAAGTTGTTTTTTAAGGTATGTTTTAACTAAGCTTGGTAATAGTATCGGCGTGTATGAGCAAGTTTGCTCATTTCATGCTGTCATTTTAGTGAAATATCCCTGAAAATACTGGATATTTTATGCATATGTTTTTTGTTTTGTTGTATTTGTTTAATATTTAGTGTTTTATACTTTTGTGCAGAAAATCCCATCATTGTTAACATTACTATATCCAGACTCACTGTGGACTCTGCGCTGATTCATCGTTTCTCTCTCTATTCCTGGAGCAGGACAGTAGTTTCAAGGTGTTACTTTAAGAGGCTCAACAGCTTATGTGGGATATGGGTCAACAAAGGTGCAGCCACTTTCAGTCACACAAAATATTAATTAATTCATTATTCATTTATATTTTGATTGATCATGTTAATATTGACAGTGGTTGATCTGTTCCTTTTTCTTTATTGGTAGGACAATAATTATTTATACATTTCAAAAAAGACATTGAAGGTCCAAGAGAGCCAGGCTGAAGATGACACGTGACAGGTAAACGTGTCTCTCTTCCTCCTCCACATCCTGTACCACTAGTGCTATACTTTGACTATTAGTAAATTATGATGATCTGTTCTTATTTTAGTTAGACCAATATCTTTACGTATACACCTTTCTTAACGTTAATCTTATATTTTTTCATCGTCTTCTCTATTTTCAAACTGAATACACATACACGATGCCTGCTGCAGTCCATGTCTTAATGTTGTGGCAACTCTGTGTTGTGGCTGCTCAGTTGGTTGCGTCTTTTCAGAAAAAGAAGAAATGAATGACGCAGGAAAATCATAGTTGAACCCGCGGGACCTCAAAGGAGAGCCCTTCGTTATCTCTAATTACTCCCTCTCCGCTGGGGTTCAAATTAAATTAATCTTCCAGACCTGCGCTGAGAACATGCTACAGCAATTAAAGCAGGTTGCTGAACAATGTGGCAGTGCCTCAATGGAAAAACAAGTGTCCTGAAATACCCCTTTAAATCTCATTGTCAATATTAGAAAACTTCTTTAGAATTCTTTAGATATAATCAAAGATTTTTTTTACCTTTAGCCAATTTGTATCTCAATACAACGATTTTGAACAAATATAGTGCATTTAGTTTTTCTTTCTCCAGGGAGACAAGCAGGTAACGCCACCAGTTCAAGTTACAGGTCAGATCTGTGGAGAGGCGATCTGCTCACAGTGAGAATTTATGGTTTTGGGGTTTGTTTTGCGTCAAAAACAACATGAAATATTTTTATTTCAGTTTAAAGGAGACATACCGTATTATGTTTTTTCAGGTACTTAGTATTATAAGTAGATCATAGTGTTATATTGTATTGTAAACATCAATATTGATCTTGGCTTAGTAATAGAAACAGGTCCATTGACAAAACTGATTCTAAGATGAAGGATGTTTCAGCGCCTCAGTCATAGGACAATGCAGGATCACTCAAACATGCATGAATCAATCAATCAAAAAACTTTGAGTAAACCAATGATGAGAAAACACAAGTTTAACAAAGTTAAAAGCTCATTAAAGTTGATTTTGCATAAAATGTCTCCAACATTTTGCTTGTGAAATTCCATGGAGACTAGCAAGTGGCGTACTCCCACCAGAAAAGTTACTTAGTGCACCTTTATGTCTTTGTTTACTTGTTTATTATACCATAGAAATACGAAATACAAAAAATAAATTGGCGTCTTATTCTTCTCAGTGAACATGAAGTGAATGAAGGGTCGTGGCCCCAGCAGCTTCTGCAGCCTGCTGCATAATAACAAAGGTTTTAGAGTAGACTAAGGCCTGTTGTCAATCCTCTTATTTTGTGCCGCAGTGAAAATGGATTAGAGAGTAGCACCTACGTTTTTGCCCCGGGTCACTTTGGAAGGATTTGCCTGCCCGGGCCTTGAGCTGACACTATAGCCTTTATTTAGATTTCACTTTTCAAATTCTCTCTTTTTTATCTTTTCGCGTTGGACTTGCATGTTAGCTAACTCCTGAGTGAGTCTTCAAACATGGTGCGCTGCGTGAGGGGGCCCACAGGAGCGCTGCACAGAGGAGGTGACTCTGCGGTGTCTAAGTAGCTCTCCAGGGTGCTGAAAACGCAACCGAGGCAGCCGTCAGAGCTTCACCTGTCACTTCCCTCACAGCCAAAACTAAAGAACAATGGCCCTCCAGAAAGAGCAGCAAAAGATGATAAGGTGATGTGAATACAGAGAGGAGCACATGCCAAGCTTGATGTGACATGAAATGGTAAGTACCTTTTGTGTTTTTAAACTCACAAATCATTTTCCTTCATCACTTTAACTTTCTTGACAGGCTCTATTGACTTCAGCAGTGAACACAATGTTTCACTAGCTTCAACACACTGGAGCTACAATGCAACATATTCCTCCAAACTTCAAATGGCCTCTATGGGAGTCCAAGCAGCCATGTGCGCCAATAATTAAAACAAGACACGTTTTCCCAAATTTACCGATTTATTACTTCTCACTATGGATCCTACTCGGAGTATTGACTTTCCCTTGCTGCGTGCACTGTTTAATTTTCAAAGTCGGAGTTTTAGGACCTTGGAACTGCGATCCAATTTATTACAAGGCGTATCCTACTTCAGCTGTCCGACTGGCCGTAAGCAGGATCAATGGAGATCCCAATCTAGACTTGGGCCTAACCATGGATTTTATCATCTTGCAAGAACCATGTGAAACATCCAAAGCCCTAACTGCATTTATTTACTTCGAGAAACAGGCTGATGCGTTTCTCGGTCCCACGACCTCGGGATATTGTACAGCTGCATCGCTTTTGGCCAAAGACTGGAGAAAGGCTCTCTTCTCCTACGGCTGCATAAACTACGAACTGGACAGTGCCACTGGATACCCAACGTTTGCCCGGACTGTGCCTGTGCCCTCCGACGTGCTGTTCACTGTGTTCAAACACTTCAGGTGGGCAAATATCGCCGTGGTTTCATCAAACGAGGACATCTGGAGAGACTCTGCAGGAAGAGTGGCCACAGGTCTCAGGAACTTAGGGCTCTCTGTGGGTTTGGTGGCCTCGATGGGCAACGAGACGGAGGTGGACAATACACTGCAGAAGATCAAAGCTATGAGCCAAATTAGAGGTGAGTTTGAATGAAAAATGAAGCAGAAAAGTTCCACAAAACCCATCAATGCAATTGTCATTTGTTTATAAATGTACTCAGCTATTGCATTTACTTAGATTTGTTAGAGTTTTTAAATGTATAAAACAGAACATCATTGTATCCTGGAGATCTTTGCTGTTCAATTGCAGTGTGGTTAGTTCACGTTTTAGATCTAATTGAATACTTGGTTAGTAATCCAACAGAGTCAGACATTAGTGTACTTATTGTGGTAAGCTTAAAGGTGCACTAAGTAACGTTTCTGTTCCACCACCTTCTTGTCTCCAGGGAGATGTTGCTGCTTTGCCTTGAATGTTCCTCAGTATAAAGCATTAAAAGGATCTTTCTGAGCTTTACTTGTTTAGTCAATTCATTGGTCGAGGAAGTCAAATAATTATTTTAAAGATAAGGCAAGAAGGAAATCCAGGAATGCAGAAACGTTTCATAGTGAACCTCAAAGCTTGAACTGTTTCCTGTTAAACGCGTGACCTTGTGTGTGACCTTGTGTGTGACCTTGCAGTCATTGTCATGTGCATGCACTCGGTGTTGATCGGTGGAGAACCACAGGCTGCGTTTCTGCTCGCTGCTCAGAAGAGAGGCCTGACGACGGGACAGTACGTGTTCATTCCCTACGACACCCTCCTCTACAGCATGCCCTACAACAACGTCACGCACTTCGCCCTGAAGAACAACAGTCGGCTGAGGGAAGCCTACGACGCCGTGCTCACTGTTACCATGGCGTCCGACCCCGTGTCTTTCTATGAGGCGTTCAATGCGGCAAAGATGTCCAAGGAAGTGACGCTGACGGTGATGCCAGAGCAGGTAGGGATTGTTTACTTGGTCCAGTTTCTACAATATCTCGTTTTAGAGTTACGATTGTGAGAAGAAACATCATGATATAACAATGTGAAATCCTCTATTTTCTTTCATTTTAATAGTTTATTGTTTCACTTATTATGGTATAAACAGGCTCACAATATATTAACACTATAGATTTATGTGTACCTTTTTGGACAACATTGAAAAGACTTAATTTTGCTTCTGAAACTGTCACGATTATTAGTTTTTAGTTCTTACTGTTCTTATTGTGGATTGAATTGCCAAGAACCAAACCAATTTCCATTCTTCCTCATGTGCACATTGGAAACATCTTATGCATTGTGTAACTCATACGCCATTTTTCATTAGTTCTTGAGTATGCACAATACCACACAATATTTGTCACAAAAGTAACACTAGCTTTTGTCCACCTCTCAAGAAGGATATAGTATGTACTGTATATGTCTTTATCATCTGCAGCTGTTTATTCTTCTCTTTAATAGAAAAACTTGAATAAATGAAAAAGATTGTATCACATTGATGCTTATTTATTCTAAAATACTAGAAGCTGCAAATTAAAGCTGTGGTTTCTGATTTTCAAACCGTGAAAGGAGGAAGTAGATATTTTAAATCTGTTTAACAACTTTCCCAAAGCCTTTGGCACATGTACAGGTTTGAAACAACCTTTTCTGACAGATAAAGTGAAACAGGATCCTTTGCGCAACTAATTAGTGCACAGACCAAAATGTCAAAGTCTCACATCGCACTTCCACTTCTCACAAGTTTATGTTGATAATGTTTTCCAATGAGATGCAGACAACCCACAGCGGCCGATCTGATTTGAACGCAAAGTGCTGCTTTTACACTACATTTTATGGGGGTCGGAAACTAAATTGACCTTTTCATAATTTTTAAGGAAAAATATTGGGTGATTCAGCTTTCTGTTTCCTGACTTTTAAATGTTATTGCCTCATTTGTGATCCAGGTGAACCCTCTGTTTGGCACCATCTACAACAGCCTCTACCTTCTGGCCCAGTCCATCCACAGCGCCAGGAAAGAGGGCATGGAACTTTCGGCCTCCAATCTGGCTTATTTCACCAGAAACACGGCCTTCCAAGGCTTCAACCAAAAATATAAAGTCGACAAGGGTGGAGAAGTCAAAACCAACTACATCATACTTGACACCGACAACACAGCGGGCTCCACTCTGTACCCAACGTATCTGGTGGATTTAATGTCCTCAAGGCTGCGTTTTGCTGGAAGGTCCATATTCTTCCCCGGAGGATCACCACCGCCCTCAGATTCAATCTGCTGGTTTGACCCCGCTATTCTCTGCACTGGAGGTAAAGTTATTTACTAGTTATTTGAATGACTTTGAATGTTTTAAATTGTTTAATACAGAGTTTAATTTGTTTTTATAGGCCTGGAGGTGACATACATCATTGTAGTCTTTGTTGTGACCTTCTCACTGGGTATTGCAGGTCTTGGAATAAGTTTCTACATAAGGTGCTTTTTTTATACATCTCACTGCTGAATGTTTCCATTGCTCTTCACTACTTTTATAACAAATACGGTTCACAAAGCTTGTATCTATTAGAGGTATTGAAATTGTGTTGTCACCAGGGTTACCCGATTTCAGAGAGCAACAAACAACAAAGTGATTCCAGCCCCACAAAATAAAATTAGAAATATTAAAAAGCAGCTTGTGTTTTGCAGCTGAATGCTAATGAGATGTGCATATTTCTTACAGCATATATAACATTTTGTGTTTAAGTCATTATCACAGACTGCACATTGGGTCTGTAAACGTGACACAAAACTGGACAAAGCCTAAAAACGACCTTTTTTATGACGTGAAAGTGCTGCTCAGGAGCAAACCCAGGAAAATGCAACTCGCTACTTGACTGACTGGGTAACTCTAGTTGCCACGATGATAATGTCTCAAACTTGATTTCGGTTCAAAGAAAAAGCTCAATACTCAATACCACAATGATAATAAAAAACATTTAGAAGATAAACTGTGGTTTGGTTTTGGTATAGAATTATTCAGGAAAGGTCACATTTTGTCCTTTATTGTTCGCTTTGTTTTTTTTATACTAGTTTTAGGATTCGTTTTTCACACTATTTCAAATCACACAAGTCACAGCAGTATTTAATCTGTTTTTTTACACCAAAGGTTTGCAATATTTGTATTGTAATACTTTGAAAACCTTTTAAATTCCCAGGAGGAGGCTTCATCAAATCCAGCTGTTTAAAGGACCCAATCGGATCCTTCTGACCATGGACGATCTGACTTTTATCAACCCCCAACTGAGTAGAAAGGTCTGTTTTCTCACTTTTTAACACTTTATATATTTTTTAACATGCTTTACATTTGCAACATCTGAGTACCATCCATCACGACCTGCAGAAAATCACTTTGGAAGATCTGAGCGAGTCTAAAAGTGCAATAGAAGACAAGTCGCAAGATCTCTCGCACTCGGTGAACAGCGTGCCGACTCACGAAAGCACCAACGTCGCGGTCTATGAGGTACAGCTTCTTCTGAGCATTCTGTCATCCGCACGACTACGCCAAATTATACGCTCGTGTAATATCTAAACCAGTGCTTCTCAGAGGTTTCACATCAAGTATTACCTTTCCGAGTAACACCAGATCTAAGTCCAGACTTTATCACGCCCAAATTAGGGATAAACCAGGTCCAAAATGAGACTAAAGCGTGGATAAAGTATTTCTGAATATGATTAACCCAAAGCAGAAGAAACACTGATCTGAACTACAACATTATCTTCCAGGGCGATTGGGTTTGGCTAAAGAAATTTGAGGAAGGACAGTTTAAAGAAGTGAAGCAGAGTACGACAAAGATTTTCACTAAGGTAAACAACTTTAACCACAACTTCAGCTGCACTTGAATTGGTCAGCTTTTCCCAACTTGAATAACATTTCTCCTTTACATTCCCAGATGAAGGACCTCCGAAATGAGAACGTCAACCTGTTCCTGGGCTTCTTCCAGGACAGTTCGATGTTCGCCGTGGTGACGGAGCACTGTTCCCGGGGCAGTCTGCAGGACCTGCTCAGGAACGAGGACGTAAAGCTGGACTGGATGTTTAAGTCCTCGCTCGTCCTAGACCTCATCAAAGTATGTCAACGAACGAAGATGCGATACGGGAACTGAGATTCAAATTCAAATACAGACAACTTTATTAATCCCCTAAGAGGCAATAAGTTGAGCAGTAAAAGAGCACATAAGGAACAGCCAAACAAACAATAAACACATACAACACACAATGCAACAATTCTGAACAAAGAAGAGGTCTGAGGTCAGTAAAAGCACCTGGTAAAATCTACATTTAGTTTACAAAGTTTAAATTTAAAAGACAACTGGAAGTAGGGACAAAATATTTCAGATGCCAATGTGTCTTTGAATTAATCACAGTTTTGATTTGATTGTTCTCCGCAGCACATTTTGCATCCTTAAGAATGTTTTGGAGGATTCCGGACATTCATATGATTAAAACAAGAACACATCATATGATAGTTGACAATACCACAATAGTTAACAGATCTGATTGCCTTGAGTTAGGGGGTACTCAGAGACAAAGCTTAGGGAACTCAGGAACCACTCACAGGCTTAAACAACAAATTCATGCTTTCAACTTCAGTGCCAGAAAATGCCAACTTATTTTTCCAAAAATACAAAACTATGTTCAAACCACATGCTTTTACAGCCACTCGAATGGCTCTAGACCTGTCGATTGAAGATCCAAGCTGATAATTGACCATTTGGCCAAACTATATACCATACTATAGAATTAAATTGGGATTATCAAAACTAAATGAAACTAATACAAATAAGCATAACCTTTAAATTCACTTTATTCTTAGGTAAATGTATCCTTTGACAATGTCGTGCTTTAATAACAACAATATTTGCATTAATTCCAGGGAATGAAATACCTTCACCATAGAGATTTTCCTCACGGTAGAATGAAATCACGTAACTGTGTGGTCGATGGCCGCTTCGTCCTCAAAATCACAGACTATGGTTTTAATGAGTTATTGGAGTCACAGAAAGCCCCTTTTGAAGAACCACCACCTGAAGGTAGCAGAAGTTTATCTGTTATTGTTGTTTAGTTATTAGATTGAACTGTTTCTGTGCCTTTATGTAACTTACACAAAGTTATTTAGATGGACTTGTCTTGTGTCCTTGCAGAGCTGTTTTGGACGGCTCCGGAGTTCCTGAGAGACCCTCCGAGTTCGCGTGAAGGCACGTATAAAGGAGACGTGTACAGTTTTGCCATTATCCTCCAGGAAGTGGTGGTCCGAGGGTCTCCGTACTGCATGCTCGGACTGACTCCTCAGGGTGAGCTTTTTGATGTTATATGGACTGCAATAACGCGTATTAGTGAGACTCGATCATAATCTCTGGCCTTTGAGGGAAGTTTTGTTATAAAGTTACTCCTCGGCAGTTGATGATTTCTCTTTGTTTGCTTAAAGTGTTTATGAATGAACTTGTGTATTATAATTCTGTCTAATATTGCTGCCTTCTTCTACAATTACTTCTAACATTTATTTGATATCTTGTACATTAACAAACATGGTGCCCTGATCATATTTTAATAATTTCTACTTTTTTTAAAATATTGAGTTGTATTATTGTTTGTATGTATTATTGTTACTTTCTTTGTTCTTTTTTAAATTAAAGATTGTTTACACCGTTTATATGCACATGCGCCACATCAACATTTGGACTAAACTTGTAACTAAACCTTGACGAAAACCAAGACTAAACTAGGAATAACCCAATACTAAAATGAATTTCACTAATATAATATCATAATAAATTCGACCACACTCGTAGTTCTATATCGCTTATTGTAATGATTTAAAATGTCCTCTTTGTTTCAGAGATCATTCGTAAAGTGAAGAAGCCTCCCCCGATGTGCCGTCCCACCGTGGCTCCTGACCAGGCTCCTCTGGAGTGTATCCAGCTCATGAAACAGTGCTGGAGCGAGCTGCCCGACCGCAGACCCAACTTTGATGAGATCTTTGACCGGGTGAGTTTGGCTCTGTGCAAAAAACTATGGCCTAGTAAACTGTACAAATACTACCACTAATATGAGTTCTTTTGCCAGAACCACTCAAATACTACTACTACTACTACTACTACTACTACTACTACTACTACTACTACTACTATTACTACTACTACTACAATTACTACTACTACTATTACTACTACTACTACTACTACTACTATTACTACTACTACTACTACTACTACTACTACTACTACTATTACTACTACTACTACAATTACTACTACTACTATTACTACTATTACTACTACTACTACTACTACTACTACTACTACTACTACTACTACTACTACTACTATTACTACTACTACTACAATTACTACTACTACTATTACTACTACTACTACTACTACTACTACTACTACTACTACCACTATTACCACTACTACTACTACTACTACTACTTACTACTACTACTACTACTACTATTACCACTACTACTACAATTACTACTACTACTATTACTACTACTACTACTACTTCTACTACTACTACTACTATTATTACTACTACTACTACTACTACTACTACTACTACTACTACTACTACTATTACCACTATTACTACTACTACTACTTACTACTACTACTACTACTACTACTATTACTACTACTACTACTACTACTACTACTTGTGCAATTGACTTGAGATCCAGTAGTTTGAAATCGACAAATATCAGCTTCTGGCTTTTAAATTCAAAGGTCTCCTGCCAATCCTCTTTCAGCTTGGAAGGAAGAAATGCCACACTGTTTTTGTCTTAAATTATACTGATTTAAAGTCTTGTTTGTGTTCATTAAATTTATATAAAAAAAGAAATGTATTTGTTTTAATTTGAAAAACAAAAGACAATTGAAAATCATAATCAATCGATATGCATGGAACATTTTATGATTTACTTATTGTCCAGCCCTTTTTACTACATTACTACTGTCATCGATTATCAGTGCCAATCACTACTGGTGATGATAGGTACTACTAATACTAATATTACTGAAATATTTACTCTGCTACTGCCACCATACATTTGACTATATGTTTATAGTCCTTTTTCTTTTTCTAGTTCAAGATAATCAACAAGGGCAAGAAGACCAACATCATTGACTCGATGCTGCGGATGTTGGAACAGTACAGCTCAAACCTGGAGGACCTGATCAGGGAGCGGACGGAGGAACTGGAGGTGGAGAAGCAGAGAACGGAGAAACTACTCTCGGAAATGCTCCCACCGTGAGTTACAGATTTCCAAGACTTACCAGGACTACAAATAAGTTGCACTCACAATACAGTTTAATTTGGATGGAATCATTTTAAAAGAAGGAGAAAAGACAATTCACTTTTGATAGAAACAACTAAACAGAAAAGTCACATGCCCGGAGTCAAGTGAGTGGTTTCCTGCCTTTTTAAAACACCAGACATCTTATATCTATCATACAGTTATGTCCTGAAGATGCCTGTGATTAATATGTGGATTGAACAAGAGATATAAGCTATGAACCAGGTCAAAACTGCAAAGGAAAATAATAGTGATTCTGACCAGCCCTCAACCTTATTTCTAACTACATTCTCTTTATAATATTGTGATATCAGAAGAACACAACCTCTACCAGGCATTTGACACTTTATTCCTCTGCAGTTCTGTGGCAGAGGCTCTAAAAACTGGTGCCACAGTGGAGCCCGAGTACTTCGATCAGGTGACCATTTACTTCAGTGACATCGTGGGCTTCACCACCATCTCGTCCCTCAGCGACCCCATCGAGGTGGTGGACCTCCTGAACGATCTCTACTCTCTGTTTGACGCTGTGCTCAGCAACCATGATGTCTACAAGGTCAGAGTGATTCCTTATGTTATTTTGGACAAACACAAGTCTGGCCATGTTGTAAAATAAAAAACAATTACCGGTAGTATTGAGGCAACAGCCATGGCTTGGATTGTTTCATTTCTATTGTCATTCACTGAATTTCAAACCATATTTTACAGACAGACCTAACCTTTTTATGGAGGTAGACAAAATAACAGTGCAGTATTTGTGCAGGTGGAGACCATAGGCGACGCTTACATGGTGGCATCAGGTTTACCGAAGAAAAACGGAAACAAACATGCAGCGGAGATCGCAAACATGTCCCTGAACATCCTCAGCTCCGTGGGGACCTTTCGGATGCGTCACATGCCGGACATCCCGGTCCGGATCCGCATCGGGATCCACTCAGGTCAACCCTCAGGCCTTTGTCCCTGCTATTTAAAGAACACTGAATCTGGGTTTAGTTGTATGGGAAGTACCTCAAAGAGTATTTTCAGAAAGCTGTATTCTAAAACATTTGCCTTAGGGTTCATGTTATCTTTGTTTTTTAATTGAATACATTCTTTTCTCAGGGCCTTGTGTTGCAGGAGTGGTTGGCCTGACGATGCCTCGGTATTGCCTTTTTGGAGACACTGTCAACACGGCCTCAAGAATGGAATCCACTGGGCTGCGTGAGTAAAACACAACGCAGAAACACAATTTATTTTATGGATTGTTTGACAAATTATTTGCCTTCCACTTTTTTGCAGCTTATAGAATCCACGTCAATCTGACCACTGTAAAGATCCTGCGTTCACTGAATGATGGCTACAAAATTGACGTCAGGGGGAAGACCGAGCTGAAGGTCAGGCTCTAATGTACACATATATATTACACATTACATACATTAAACAGGAGTGGAAGCAGCTCTCTTAAAGCAATGTTCTGTTGGTTTGTATTTGTCGTTTTCAGGGTAAAGGCATTGAAGAAACGTACTGGCTTGTAGGGAAAACAGGATTTACAAAACCATTGCCGAAACCACCAGAAATCAGACCAGGGTACGTACATGGATGTTTTTACAATGTTTTTTGCAATATGAAACACTGTAAACCTGTAAGAAGCATCAGTATTACTTACACAACTCACACAAACTGTTTTGACCCACAAACTGAAACTGTTCATGCACTGCTCCAGAGAGGACAATCACGGACTGAGCCCTGAGGAAATAGCTGATTACAAGAGAAAGAGAGCTGTGAAAAAAGCGTGAAAGGAAGGAGGTAGCACTGTATGTTACGTGTGCTCCTGTGCAGTGGTACAGCTGTGTTGTGTTGTAAAGTGTGTTTAACGCCTTCACTTTCTTCTCTGCCATTTGTAAATCGTATTGTTTTGTGTCTCAGCCTGTGCCATTAATCTTTTGATCTTATCAACTCAATCTTAAGCTCGGCACATGTTTCCTTCATCTTTATTTCCCTGGCAAACTCTGACATGTGTCGCTCTATGTATTTCTCATGTATTTACCAAACTATCTAATGTAAAGCACTGTTTTCCCAGGGACAACTGGCAGGAGATGGTGACAGAGGAAATCAAGACTCACTTTCGAAAGGCAAATCGGCAGGTGGACAAAAAGACTTGAATGAGACCTGAGCCTGAGGACAGACACTGCAGCTCTCACTGAAGCTTAGTGCAGACTGTTTTAAGAGGATTGTCCATCGTCAGGCTAATCTGCCTGCAGCCAGCGCAGCAGAACAGGATGGTGCTAATGTAATGAGAGTGGCTGCATTACACAGCGATACACAGGGGCAATGGTCCCAAAAAAGGATGCACTCTGCACTCACTGACCACTGGGTGGTCACCTACTACCATGAACTTTACCAACTTCATTAAGACTGAAGAACAGACATGCCTATTTTAAACTCTAGATATTTACAGTTTTGCTTTGAGAAAGGGCCATCCGCCTCATAAAGTTTCACATGAGGCTCGTAGATGTTATGGCTGAACATGATTTTCTCTCCAGAGTTGGAGATATATGGCTATGTGGCTGCTAAAGAATAACTAAGACACTTTATGGCATCATGATTGTTTAGATTTAAAAAAATTATATAAATAAAAGTGAGTCTGGAAAAAAATAAATCCCTGTTAAGATGAGTCTAGCATTTTGATTATATCTGAGTATAAAGGGCTTTAAAAAGTGCTCACTGTTCCAGTGTTTGTTACAAAATGGAATATTTGCAATGTTGGTTTTTTTGTGTTTAATGGTATCAGCATATGGATACTGTATTAAAAATGGAAAGGAACAAAGTTAAACTGCAATGCTATGGCCCCTGTCCATGGCGTACCCCGCCTAAGGCTCAAAGTCACTGGCACAGGCTCCAGTCACCCGAGACCCTAATGGGAACGAGCAGTACAAGTTTCTTCACTTTCAATGTTTGTGAACAGTATATACTCTCTTACAACCATGTGAGCACTGACTTAAATAATCATGATATTTTACTATTATACTATCTGCTATTAATAATAATAAAAAGTAGTAATACAACAGTCAGTGCTTTATAAGCAGATAGAAAAGTACTGTATTATTTATTTTGTATGTGTACTTGTCTTGTACAAGTTGTTACGGCAATGCAAAATCATTCATAATGTAAATTACTGTTAATTATGGAAAATTACACTTTTATAAAACTTCACTATTCATGTATCTTCATTTGATTTCAATTAATCGTTTTAACCTGAAGAGGGCACTGTTGACTTGATCAGACTAGATCAATAGTTTTATTCAGATCAAATTAAACTTTGAACAGCTTAAACTATGGAGTATAATTTGACGTGAATGAAACAAACTACCTAATATTATAAAGCTTATGTAAATGTTTTATTTTTTATTCTTGTAACATGTGTTTATTCCAAACACTGTTTCCTGCTCACCGTGAGAGCCTTGTCCTCCAGGTTCTGCCCGCCTTTATCTGGCTTTTTCCTCTTTTTATTTAGACTGTGGTTAATGTGGCCTTTGAACTCAACCATATTGTCTCTCGCTCTGTGCGGTTTGTTTGGTAATCTTGTAGTTTGACGGCAGAAGCATAAGACTTGTGTTTGTTTTGTCTAATCTCCACATACCAGACCCGGAATGCATGGCCTCTAGGCAACCGGAAAGATTGTTGTCATTTTCATAGAACTGTTTGCCATTGCTGTTTTCTCTCAGACGCCCTGTGTGCAGTACCTTCTGGTGTAATCATGGTAGAAACGGTAAAAAGTAGTATTAACGGTATAAGGAGTGTTGGTTGTATTTGATATAGAGTTAGATTGCATTTGTTTTTTTTCACACTGTATACTTTTCCTGACACAATATTTTTTGTTCACGCTGACTTGGGACCAGCGCAACTACATAGGCCTGTGATCTCGGTATAATTCAATCTGACACATTTGCATTTTTTTATTTTTTATTGAAAAATTCACAAAAATGATAACAATTCTTTCCAACAGCTTCTTTGTGGAACACACCGACAGCAACAAAAAAAACGACACATCAGGCCAATGAGTGGGTATTTGAATAAGCACCAGACATTTTCCACCTTTCCAACGTGAACAAAAGAACAATTCAGTGCAACGGGTGGCCAAAGATTCCTGACAATGAGCGGGGACTGTAACAAACGCTTGTGCAAAAATCTTTTCTCCTTTAAACGTTAAAGATAATGCAAGAAAAACACACCTGAATTGGACGCTGTGTCATAGGAAGAGGTCATACTTAATATAAGCACTTTCAGCTCAGCCTTGTCTTAATCGACCTCTTAGTTTTGTCTGTGTAAAGCAATGATGTCAGTTCCACAGTTTGGCAGATTGGAAAGTGAGGTAACAGTAAAAACACAAAACACCATCTACGTCATAGTCGGATCAGAAACAGCTACCAAAAATACCCAGCGTCATTATAGCTCGTCGCGCATCTTGTCTCCCTTCGGTTTAACTACTCGTCCGATGTACAAGATTGAGTTGGTCTTGTTGTCCTTGATGAGGAAAATAAAAGGGTGGTCCGCGTAAAACAGTTTGGGATTTCTCAACTTCTCGCTGCCGAAGATGCTGGGGTCGAACGGGTTTCCAGCCACGTCGAACTCAAAAGCAGAAGCGTGGAAGACGTTGGAGAGGTACAGGTCTTTCTTCCCGGAGATGTTGGACAGGTCGGCCTTGGATTTGTCGACGGCCTCAGTCAGACCCAGAGCGGCGAGATGTTTCTGCAAAATGAATCGAGACTTTTAATTGTAGAGTGTAGATAACTTTAACTGCCTTTTCATTTGAACGAAAACACATTGTTGCTTTGATAGAAACTGCACCTCATTTGCAAATGGTAAACCAAACCTGGACTAGACCAAGACCACACAACAGTCTTCGTTAGGACTCAAAGTGGGCTTAAACCAGGACCAATCGAGTGCAAATGTGAACGCGCCCTTAGAATGATAGTACTAGTAGTTGTTAAAGTAGTTGCAATAGTTGTTATGATGGATCCTCACTTGAAACCCATGGATCTCTACACACAGTATATTATTTGTTTTTTATGTTGTATGTATGCATTTATCAATACAATGCTTGTAGATGAGCTCGTTGTTTAGTAGCCATACAAATTGTGGTGTTTAGCCTGATATTTACCTGCAGGTTGTGGCTGACTTCCAGGGAGATCTTGGGCAGAGAGATGGCCACGGCTTTGTTCTCCATCTTACTGAGCCAAGTGTCCACCTGTTTCCTGTTGAGCAGCTTCTCCAGTCGCTCCAGCGGCTCCAGGTGATAGGGCATGATGTAGATCATAGAGGCCTGCTTCTGTCCCAGAGGCATGTTCAGCACATACAGTTTGTTCTCAATGTCCTCGTAGAAGTCATACAGGCCTGGGCAGAGCAGCGAGGGGTGAGTGAGTAAAGTAAGATATTTGTAGATTGTAGAATTACTATTTGTTCTGTCCATATGCTGCTGTTATAAGTCAGAGCCACTGTTATGTATAATCATTTTGTAGCCTTTTATTTGTTATGTTAGATTTAAGTCTATTTGTTTTGCCTGTCTCCATTCTTCTGCTGTCCTCTAACTGTGCATTGCAACACTGAAATTTTCCTGTTGAGGGACAAATAAAGGCTCTCTCTTACTATCTTATCTAGTGACATAAAATGCAACACCAGTCAATGATGAACCAAATTAAATTGAGGACTTGACTGACTAAATCTAAATTCTAATTTAATTGATCTACTTATTTGTCATTCAATTTAATAAAACAATTTGATAGATTTGATATTTGATATTTGAGTTGCTGCTGATATTGGTAACCTGCAATATATTGTGCAGCCCTAGTACTAAAGCTCTTACCAGTGCGGTGCATCATGGGAACGGAAACAGTGAATGAACGCGTGACGAGGAAACCACGGTTGTCCACCATTTTCTCATGGAACTTCTCGTGCCAGTGAGCTGAAGGGAGGAATGAAGTTACACTCAAATAGCTCTGTTCCACTCGTAATATGCCTTCATTTCTCTACTCACGTTTGAAGAACATGGCATTAACAATCGTGGCTCCATCTGCGTTCTGCACATCGTTGGTGATCTCGGGCAGCTTCCCATCTGTGGACTTGGCGCCCCACTCGTTGATGGAGTTCAGGGTGCTCCTCTTGTCCCTGAAGTTGATCTTGGAGTGGTCGTAGTTGTAGTGTTTCTTGCTGTTCTTCACAAAGTCGTCGGCGAAGGACACAGTGCTCGGGCCGTACAGCCGGTTGTTGATCTTCCAGGTTGTGTTACGGCTCTTGGCATCACTCACCTGAACAGACAATGTAAAATAAGTCCCATACCTCAATTCTACAATGTTTTCTTGTTGGCTACATCTGATTTAACGAGACCAGACACATACCTCAGACAGCAGCTCTGACAGGCCAGTGTGCAGGTGCTCGTCCTTCAGCTTGTCTGCACTTAGGACAGTTTTGACCTGAGATGCTGTAGAAGCCTTTCCTCCCAGAGCTACCAGACCCAAAGAAGAGGCAACCACCACAGGAGAGATCAGGATGTTTCCAACACCCTGCTCCTTCGCCATGTTGTGGTACAGGCTGTAGTGAAAAGTTTATTGTTAAACATAAAATCATAAGAAATGTGTCAAGTTTAGAGTTAATGCTGTAAGTTTTCTGACCTGAAGGCAAGGTTGGCGCTGTTATCAGCCAGCGTGGTGGCATGGCTGCTCAGTTTCTTGTCCTCTGCGGAGCACACCAGGCCCAGGAGGCATAGAGCTACAATATTTGTCAGCCACATTCTGTATGTTTCCAACAGCAGCGAGAGCAGCCTGAAAAGAAGAAAAAATAAAATCAAGATTAATCGCTGCCTTCTGAATGCTTTAACTTTATCACTTAAAATGTATGTATTTATTTGAGATCCCAGTAAATTTTGTTGTAGCTAATGTTTGAGTCTTAATTACAAGCCAAAGACTGGGCTGTGGTCTTTGGGGGCAGGGCCTCCTCTTTCAGACATGTCTGTGCCACGTCAGCAGCGGCTAAGGCCTGCACATCTGGAGCAGAGAGAAGCTCTGCACTGACTCCAGACTGTAATTTGACCCTCTGTTCTCCTCCCAATGTCTCCATTGTCAGATCAGGCATGGAAAAACTTACTCACTCCTTGTGGCAACCTTGTGGAAACCTTGGAGACAAATTCTATGCCTGCGGCGGTCTCTACAATCTAATCCCAGCCCTTATTTACACATCACAGAGCACAGTTCTTAGAGGTTTTTCAATAACCACTGTGGCATTCCTGAACTTAAATGTTATTTGCATCTGTATTCACTGTGTCAGTCTGCAGAAAAGCTTTACATCATGGATACCTTGGGTTGTTTTGAAGTCTGTGTTTTTCATTCTGAAAGACAAGAGGTGTATGCAGTAATCTCCAAAGAGCAAGAAACAAAAGTACTGAGGCTCGGATGGAGTCAAACTCACTGCAAGGTTAGATTTTATAGGTTTAAACTGTACTTTCTCATGTTAATCTTTGTCTCAGTCATTCAGAGTCACCTTCATTGGATGCATTTAACCCAGAAACAAAAATCAGACCAAAACTTGTCCACAATCCCCCATGAAATCAAACAGGAGTCCAGCTAAACTAAAAAGTGGGTATAACTTTCTGTATCTGCATTTTAGTCAGCATTTAAAGTGCATGCATAAGTTTCCATCATGCATAAACTCTACAGTTACCACTTGCATTCCTATGGTCCTTGGTAAAACAAAGAAGCCCAGTCATTCTCCTCTGCATTCCTCTGTGAAATCAAAGCCAGTTGAAGCTTACCTGGCACCGATATCGATATCGCAGTGTTTCTTCTCTTCTTCGAGGTGTGTCCCGTGGATGCAGTGTCACAGTAACACACGGCCAGCCTATATATCCTGCACTGAGAAAGTTCTGGAAGTGGGACTGGTGTATTCAAATCAGTGTGTGTGTGAGCTCAGGAAGTTGGGAGTTGGGACAGCCCCCTTTCGCAGTTTGGTATGAAGAGGTCGGCCGCAAGTCAACTGATCCGGGACCCGCCTGGAAAGTTTGCCATCTGAAACAGCTCAATACACAAACGCAGACAACAAACTGACCCTAAATCAGCTTAAGACTTTTTAAACTACATCTTAGTTTGTTGCGCATCTGACTCAATCTTCATAACCTGTTTCATCATATGTGAAAGATGAACATTATACTTTTTGAAAAAACGAAAATAGTTGCATTGATCCCAGCATGTTTAGCCTAACTTTGACTGTGCCTAATTTTGATTTAAAATGTAGTTTAATTGACATTTCTACCTGTTCAATGCAAATGCACAACAATAGCAACAATAAAAAATATGTGCTTGTTTTAATAGTCTAAATCTTAACTTTAATCGGTTAAAGTGATGTGTATTTTCCAGGAGAACAATCCAGAAGCTCCAAATTACTGAGTGCAGTGTTCTCCACAAGTCGGGCCCTGCCCCCGTCTCTCACTGCCACGTCTGTCCAACTCAGCAGCGCAGGGTGGTGCAGAGATGGGGGAGCCACAAAAGGCCCCTGTTGTAAAAGTAAATGGCTTTCAGGACGTAAATCCCTGGACGTGTTTTAACAATCAGATGTTATTGGAAGAATGGCCATCATAAATAAGATGATGTGCAAATACGTGCTTGAATCAAGTCATATTCATCTGCATTTGAGTGTATTTTTACTTTCTTGGAATAAGATTTACCACTGGAACAAGGATTTATTTTTTGTTGTTACAAAAGCAGTAGTTTTTTAATGCTAATTTCAAGTGAGAAAATAATTGTGTTCTTCTTTTTTTAATTAAAGCAAACATTTTATGCTTGTTTCATTGGCAAATCTGATTTTAAGACAACCAAAATATCCTCGAATCAAGATAAATACTGTGTAATTAATTCCCTTATTTAAGATAAGTGACTTTTGGAACAGTAGAATTAGGCAGTATTAAAACAATAATCCTCCCATGTCAATAAGAGCAATATTTTGTCAAAATAACGTAAACAAAACTGTGTATTTACTTTTTAATCCTCTTTTTGCTGCAACATTTATTGTCTTTGCTTCTTGTAGCAAAAATACAAAACACAATATTTATGCAGGGTATTTTTCAATATTTTTTTAAACTTAAGAAATTCCATTATTTCAACTTCACAATACAAACATATTTACATACAGTACATTCCATTAAAAAGATATAGATGTTGGCTATGAAATGTGATATCTCTTCCCCCCTCACTTCTCGCCTGCTGTGGCATGTGCAAATTGCCTGGACTTGCCATCTGAGATTCTTGACAGATTTGGGGGGAGCATCTAAAACATCTGGAGCTCTTGTGTTAAAATGCACTAATCTGTTTCTGTTGATTGTGGAATGTAAATATCACTGCTTGAAAATGAATGATCCACCATCATCACTCATTTATATTCATATTTTAAGAGCGAATACCTTTCACGTTAGAGTGTGACAAAATACCCTTTCCCCTTCAGGGGGCTGTTGACCATTTAAAGCCCCCCAGAAGCAACAGTTTACGCTCAAATTCCACAACTCAGGACCAGCCCTGGGTCAGGCAACTATCTAACACTAACTAATACACATTTCACCCAATGAATGAAACAGAAACCTGTTTAACAAGAGCATTCACATAATAGTAAGACTTCCACAAACGGTAAACATGGAGCTACATCTGTGAGGAAGGAAATACATCTATAGTGGGAGAACAATACGGTGACGTGTGTTTCAGGAAGTCTGGCAGATGTATTAATGTTGACTTCCATAAAAGTACTTGTGATTTTAAAAGCTGTAACAAAGTAAAATGTAATTTGTGTCAATTGCAAGCATACACAAATATCCAATACTGTTTGCCAAATCGTCACATCATTGTACATTTTTGTAACTCCTTTTCAAAACAGTAAAATACGTATTACTCTCTCTGTATTTGAAAGTTTTTTTAAATGTTGTTTTTCAGATTTTTCAGTCTATAACTTATACATCAGTGATATTTGTGTGACAAGATTTACTTCTGCTATCAGATTTCTTCCAGACACTCTTTTCCCTGACAGGAGCTTTTACATACCTCAGACTAGAGCCATTTGAGGACATGAGGCAACATCTGGACGTCATTGCACCAGACTCAGAGTTTAGATTTTTGTGTTGAGTCTAAATCATTGCTTAAGTGGACAAAATCTGAAGTTTGAGCGTTTTATTTTTTGTTGAAAAAGGATTCATGTTCAGTGACCAAATAAGGTAATTGTATCTTTGAAATGTAAATATCCTGTGTGGGATTTTCCTCTAGAGACTTTCATGGGATGAGAAAAGACGGTTTGCCTCTTTTCTCTCAAGAAGTGAAAATCCATCATTGTTTTGACACAAACAAAACCCACACATGTATTTATACATGTTATAACATTATAACTTATTGTGCTCGTCCAACTATAATAAAACGTATATAATATTTTCTCCTTAAACTCACACCATTATACATTATACTCACACCATTATACATAAATACATTAAGTCCATTAAAATATGAGTAGCTGGTGCTTTAAAACTAGTTTATATTATTATTATATAGCATTATATACGATATAGGTATGTTCTAGAAAGGTAATGTTATATTACACATGATGTAATATAATGTAAAATATCACTGTATAATATTCCACTACTCTCTCAGGTAAAACTGATAACTCTGCAACTATTTACATAGGAGATGCAGATAGATTTCAAAGGCTCCATTGGAAAAAGAAAAGGAAAGTGTCAATGATGCAACAAGTCAAAACACATTCAGAAGATCTGATGCAAACTTTCACAGTTTGGCATGAAAACTACCACTACTATTTTTAAGGTTTCTCAGAGTAGATTAAAAATATACATTTTAGAATTTTGAATAGTTTTCATCGTTCATCTATATTCTCATTGCAACTTTTATTCTTTTTGTGTTGTACAACATTTACATAGATGTGTTAATTATATACAGGTGATATTCATCCCACTATATTCCACTACAAATATACATATTTAAAAATACATTCTAGCTATTTGCATAAGATGTAAAAAAAAAAAAGAAAGGGAAAAAAAGTGATATAATGTAGGGCCCTGTTTTTAAGCTGTAACATATATTTTCTTCTGACAAAAGTGAAACTGGAGGCTTGTGTTACTGACTTGTGTCACTAGACTACAAAAACATAAAACTCAATAATACCAAAGAATAGGCTCCAACACAAAATACTGTAATAGCATTTTCTGTAATTTTTCAAGAAAGGTCAAATTATATTGATATGACTTTTTTTGACAAATATCAATACTTGCTCAAATGAGTATCTGGCTTTGATTCTAGCTTCATTATGGATTAGTATCTGTTTTTTATTATTCTTTTGCCAACCTAATACTGCTGACTGAAAGGTTTGCCACGTAAACAAATGTTCTGTGGACATTTATCCACTAGATGGCAGTGAATACTCAGACCCAAGAACCCGAGGCTGATATTCAGTTAACAATTTAAAAGATGTATGTACGTAATTCTCTTCATTTCTGAGCATCAACACTTTCTTCCTCCAAACCAGGGGTACATGGACACCAGGAGAACACTGACCAGGGCCATACTTGCAATGATTTGAAGAAGAAGAAAAAAGGTGAATTGAATAGTATTTGTAAATTGAATAAAAAAGTTGTACGTGGCAGAACATTTCACATCATAATCATTAAATATCATTAATAATAACTAAAATACTTGATAGTACCTGAGCTTGGGGTACTCAGACTGTGAGACAAAATTTAGGGGATTCTCCAGACAAAAAAAAAAATCAACCCTAATCCAACACCATGTTATTCACACACATTATTTTCTTTTGCTCATAATTTGGCTCTCTATATTATATTATGCTGTGATTTATACATTGCAGATCTCTTACACCAGATGCAGTTGGGACTCTAAAGCTGCCAGTCCAAGTTTGGAACAGCCAAATTCATCACACTTGTTGAGATCATTTAAAAAGTATTTTTTTGAACAACTTTATAATATACGGAGGGGGGCCATATTGACAAACATTATATATATAATAACAATATCAGTCCACATTATGTCAATCCAACAGCAATGTGTTAAAACATGTATTTAAATGTATGTTTTGATGTTTAATTATCAGACAAAAATGTCAATCAAAGAAATGAAAAACGTACAGAAATATTAGAAAAAGCTTCAGTTGTAGTCATATGGACTCAGTTTGAAAAAGTAGACGTTTCGACTCTCATCCAAGAGTCATTGTCAATAACAGAATTTAGGTCGAGAACTCCGATATTAATACTGTTCTGTGGTAAGACCCGCCCATTGGGAGGAGCCTTCCTGAAGTAGAAAGAGTTGTTGGTTTCAACAGAAACTCCCCCCTTGTATCTACCGAGCTAGCCTATTCAGAATCTTAATGGGCTGTTAAAACCTCTTTGTCTTAGTGAGACCCTGGCTCAACCACCCTGAGTACCTGATTAGCATTTGAATGCCCTGGTCCTTTACCTTTCCAGGGGTTCAGTAACCCATTATAGATAACAGGAAGATTAAACCTTAGCCCTCCATTTCTGTTTAAAGAAGGTCTTTCTTTTTTAACAAAAATAGCTTCCTTGACTCCTCTTTCAAACCATCTTTTCTCCCTGCTTAAAACCTTCACCTCACCGTCTTCAAACGAGTGATTAGAGGCTTCAAGATGGAGATGCACGGCACTCTGAGGTCCTGAACTTGTATTTCTTCTGTGCTGATAAAGCCTCTTGTGTAGAGGCTGTTTCGTCTCACCTATGTAACGTTCTTTACAGCTTTCTTCACTGCATTGGATCGAATAAACTACATTGCTCTGTTTTTGAGTCGGCAATTTGTCCTTTGGGTGAACCAGTTTTTGTCTTAAAGTGTTGCCTGGTTTAAAATAAACAGGGACTTCGTGTTGTCTAAAAATTCTCTGCAGTTTTTCCGACAGGCCAGACACATAAGGGATAGAAACACCTTCCTTCTCTGTTCAGTTTCCCTTTTGTCCTGCTTCTTGGTTCTCTTCACTCTGTTGAGAGCCCAAGTGGGATAACCACAGGCTGAGAGGGCATTTCGGACATGTTTTTCCTCTTTCTTCTTGCCCTCTGAGCTGGTGGGCACACCTGTACAGAAATTTCATTTGGAAATGTTACATTTTTCATTTTCAATTTTACTTTTGTAGCATTTTTAATGTCTCTTTTATGTCTTAAACTGTTTCGTGATGTCTGTATTGTAATGCATTTTTCCCTGTTGTATGAAACACTTTGAATTGCCCTGTGTATGAATTGTGCTTTACAAATAAACTTGCCTTGCCTTTAACTAGTAACGATGTACAGTACTCAATATTCACATTCTGCACATCTTCAAAACAAAATTCAATTCTAAATGTTGATCTATTGCCAGCTTTGAATATGAGGCTTAGTTTGCTTCTCCTAAATGAAAGTGTAAACAAACTATTTACAGTGAGAACATTGATCTAAAACACTGATCTATTCATTTGAGAAACATTACTCACAAAAATACCTCCATGGCCCACTGAGCGGACTCGCGGGGGTTGTGTCCGACGCCTGCAGCAGGTGGATGCTGGCTGGCATTTAGGAAAAGGTGAGTTCAAAACGCACCACAGCAGCTCGTCCCGCTGACTAATGCCAACCTGTGGAGAGACGAGAAGGAAGCCCGGGTCAAACACTTCAAAAAGAGATGCCACAAACAGGAAGTCCCCAGCTGATGATGAAGAGGCAGAGAGCTGTGTGGGCAGGAGCAGACTGGCTGTTCAGCAACAAATCTGAGCACGAATGTTTAAAGTATAGAGGAAAAATAACAACAGCAGGTTTGACATTTTTCTCAGCAGAAGTAGAAAGAAACTCCACACGTTGATCTGAATAATTGTGACAGGTGACAGAAAATGTCATCTTTCCTATTCTATATTATTTTGGGATTTTGTCCTAAATATATAAAACAATATTACTACAGCATCCTGACTAGGGATGTCAAGATTGTGAATCCATAATGGTGTCCTGGTGCTGCGGTAACAACCTGGAGTTCCACACCCAGAAGACAATGGAGATGATCGTGGACTTCAGGAAAGTCACAGCCCCCCAGCCCCTCCTCACTATGACAGACTCCCCCATCACCACCGTAGACTCCTTCCGCTTCCTCTGCACCACCATCACCCAGGACCTAAAGTGGGAGCCCACCATCAGCTCCCTCATAAAGTTCATCCTCACCTCCTCCATCACCGTGTGGTACGCTGAAGCCACAGCCAGGGACGAACAGAGACTACAGCGCATTGTGCGCTCTGCTGAGAAAGTGATTGGCTGCAGACTTCCCTCTCTGCAGGACCTGTACCTCTCCAGGGCTCTGGGACGAGCAGGTCGGATCACAGCCGACCCTTCTCACCCTGGACACGGACTATTTGAGCCACTCCCCTCAGGCAGGAGGCTACGGTCCATCCGGACCAGAACCTCCCACTATATGAACATTTTCTTTCCCTCTGCCATTGGACTCAACTCCTTAACGCTTCAATTGATTTCAACAAGTTATACCTCATTACGATCGCTTTTACAGTAGTACGTGTGCTATTACTTTTGACATTTGAACATTTGACAACTTGTACTTTTTGCAGAATTTTCAAAAGTATTAGTACTTTTCCCCCAGTGAAGTAAATGGGGCATTCTGAGTGTCTGCGTAATTCGTTAGGCTTTATTCTTTAGACTTTATTCTTTAGACTTTTGTGACGGAGCCAGTTGAGAGAGAGAGAGAGAGAGAGAGAGAGAGAGAGAGAGAGAGAGAGAGAGAGAGAGAGAGAGAGGGAGAGGGAGGAGGGGGAGAGGGAGAGAGGGAGAGACGCAGACACTCTAGCAATGGCTTCAGCCATTGCAAATTATCTAGTTCTATTTTTCATTCTGTAGCAGATTTAAATAGTTTTTCAGTTTGATTTTATATAGGTTGTTTTTATCATTGTTCATTGTTTTATGTTGCACTGAATCACCAAAGCAAGTTCCTCTGTGAACTCTGTTCAGTAGCGATATGAACCTTTTCTGAATCTGATTTTGATTCTGATTTTTCTCTCACACAATAATCTTAATACCAACATTTCCTTTTGTGAAATCCCTAATCCTGACTTCACGTTTTAAGCATTAACATTTGTCATACAGCTATATTCTCAAACATTGCATTGACTAAAGCATGACCTGTAAAACATCTCAAATAAATACTTTCTTTTGATATATTTCTAGAGAGTAAACCTGCTTAAGTTTAGAGGACTGCTTACACAGTAAACACATTTTCATTGGGCTTTTGCAAATATTTCCCTGCCTTCAACATTCTGTTTCCTTGGTGATAAACCAGACAAGAAGAAACCCTGCAAGATCTACATTCTACAAGAACAAGGTTATATTTGAGAGTTGATCTGGTTTAGAAATTAATAGTCTATTATATATTTTATATTTAATTCATGGCATTATTATATCACACATATATTTTGAACCGTTTCAAGGAGCAATCTGAGACTTTTTTAACAGCACAGTACCACAACCAAGGAGCACTGTTGGCCTAATTAGGACTGAAACTAATGATTGTTTTAGTAGTCGACTAGTCAAACATTTATTTCTATAGCGCATTGAGATTTTCTAATACAGTGTTTACCAAATTAAGGTCGAAATACAGTGACTGAAGACTTCTAGATAGCAACTTATTACGATATAAGGTGTGTTATTGTTGAAAATCAGAAATGATCAGTTCTTTTTGTTTGAAATTTTGATTTGTCCTTCTTATAAAGTCTTTTGACATTGTTAGAGTCTGTAATGTCAAGTTATTATGATGGAATTACACCATGGTCATTTTATCAGTTGTGCCTGAGTTTAAAAAAAACAAAAAATACAATACAACTGTGTGGACTAAAGCTTCACATATGCAACATGACTTGGGAATTTATCTGGCAATTTCCTAGGTAAATTACCAGACTAATGCAGCGAACTGTTATGTGTGAATAAAGCCAGAACATTACCAGTACCACAGCTCGTTTCTTTGTTTACGAGTTGGTTACACTGTGCAGTTAAGATCCATTGCATTTGAATTTAAATTATGCAGCACATTAATGTAGTGATATAATGCAAAGAGACACATGCCAGATTAAGTGTGAACAGAGCAAACCTGGTAATGTCCTGGGACTGAGGCTTGTGTGAATGTGGTTCAGAGCTGTTCTGGCAATCTGCACATGGCAATTTACCTGGAACTATGTGTGAATGGGGCTTTAATGGGTAACGCATTCAAACATTTAGACCATGACTCCAACAGGGGGCAGTCCGTCCGATTTTAAACAGACCATTGATCGTGAATCTATTTGTTAAATATTTGCCAAAAAACCTACTCGAGTTTAGACTTATATCACAGCAACATAAGAACTAAAAAAAAGGACAATGTGTGTAACGTATTAAATGTTCATGCAAAAACAACACCAAAATATATATTTATTCTTAGTTGGTTTACGCACAGGCTATGTCATGATGGTTTTTGGTTAACTACTGGGAAATACTTTTTAAGCAGCATAATAAATACAGAAATGACTTACTGTATGTGAACAAAAGGATGTGCACGTTGATGCGTTCAAAGACCAAGTGGAGCTCGCCAATAATAACGCTCATTGATCGTCATTACTTGGTCGTAGCCCACATCAAATAAATGTCTGTGATATTATTGACAGCAACACCATATTTAATATTAACCGCACCATTTATAATCGCGATTTTCTTTTCAAAATGTCTAAAAATCCTTATGGCTTAAGTCATTTATTTCTTTATTTGTATCGCATCTTGAGTGAAGTGTTCTTCTTTCCCACTGCACATGAAGACGCTCTCACGGTAACGTTCAGGGGCCGAGCGGGGCAGTTAAAACAGACAATCCTCCTCCCGTCTCTCACTCATGCTTTGAATGACTACGAATCGCGGACAAACAACGCGCGGGGGGCACGTTTTCAACCAGAGAATGCTCCTTTTAATTAAAAAACGAAGCACTTTTAATTCGCCAAACTAAGCAACTCGCCGGTGCCGTGTCCCGTGCGTAAAACCAAACCGGCTTCTTCTTTTTTTTTTCGCCCTTTTGTTTGTCTGCGCGGAGAGAGACGAACTTCAGCCTTGTCAGCGCGTTTCTCCACCGGGACCACCACCACCAACACACGCTCACCTACCTTTGCGTTCGGGTTTATCCCCCCTGACGACCCCGTCTGTCCGGGGGCACACAACCGGGCGAAGAAAGTAAAACGTTAATCGGTGCCATCATAGAAAGAAGGGGAAAGTAGAGGAGCGAGGAGGAGAAGAAGAGAGAGGAGTGACACCCAGCTTTGGACAGGTGAGTTATTCAGAAATATTTAGCCTCTTTTGTAGCCATCTTTTCTTGTCAACTCTTAAATGTGAATAGAGTGACTTATTTTTCATGAATTTTATGTCTGGCAACTATTAACGTTAGAAAAATGGACGAGGCTAACAATTAATGTGGTACCCAGCCTTTTTGTTGTTGTCTTGTCCCTTAAATTTGTCTCATAAACTACCTCTTAATTGGCCACTGGGCACATACATATTTAACTTTTGTAGTAGGCCTATATTGTGAATTATTACTTTTATATATTGTCTCACATTGATGTCCAAAATGCTTCAAATAATAACTGTTACTCAATTTCCATTCCAACTATCCCCTGTAAGTGCCTGTGTATGGTTGGGGAAACACTGCTTTTTTTAGGTTCATCTCAATGAATTACCCTTTTTTAAACATACTTTTAATCATTTAATTAACTGCCCTGTTTCACATGGCAGTGGCAGTCATCATGAGCACTGACACATGGTTTGTGTTAGATTTTGGAAGCTAATTGGGCTGGTTACTTCTAACATGGCTCATAAACCTTTAATTTTATGTTGCCTTCATGTTTCCTTCATTTTACCTAATTGGCTCTCAGTCTGCAATGTCTATTTTAGTGTTCTTTTCCACATCATCACATCCAGAATGGGGGAAACCGCGACCATTCATTAATTTGATGTATAATTGACGGTTCTTTTGAATAATGGTATGAACCACAACGAGACAAAAATAAGCTTGTGTTTGCTTGTCTTTTACTTGTTTAAATGGGTAGTATCACTGAATTATGCATTGCACTTAAACTGTCTGAGGTGATTGTTATTGATATTAATAGTTAAATTCCCCCGTTTGACTTTAACCATCTTTGATATTGCCTTATTTGTGCCACACTATATCTGCCATTGAAAACGTGTGCGCATGATTTATTCTGTTTCATTTTTCCTGACATGGTTAGGACTTTGGTGGCTCAATGCCCAGTGCTCATATTTTCTGCTTGGTTCACATCGCTGTAAATCACTCCAGATTGCGCCGCATTCCTTTTCCCTTTTGCGAAATGAAATTCATGATCGGGTTGTTTGTTTTTTCCCCTGATGCCTTGGATTTAAAGCTTCTTCCAAAAAAGGGAGAGCTGAAGTTGAGCTGTTGGGTTTTGAATCATATTTTTTGAACGATAAGGGTTTTTAAACGAGAGTGTAATTGTCATTTGAATAATACGCACTTAACACTTCCATAAATAATGCATCTAGATGGTTTTACTTCCCTGAGTTGGATCTAAAGGCTTATTTCTGTGGAATTGTGATTTGTTTATTTATTTGATAGGGACGGTGCATATTAATGAGCAGCTGTAGCAGTTACAGTGTAAATGGGCCAGACTATTGCTAAGATGCTTGTTTCCATCTGTTGTCTGAAGGAATGTAACACCGAAGATAAATGCAACAGGAACGGGAAAAGGCAGAGTTAAGTGCTCACACTTTTAAAGGTGTGATGTAAAAGTAGACAGTGATGGGAACTCTCTTACTGTCAGAGAAAGACTGTATCTGTGTACATACTGAGACCAAGTTGTTGTTTTTTTTACCTTATTTTATTTGTAAACTCTAAATGTATGCATATTTGACTATAGACGTTGCACCTTAATGCCGGGAGAAGTTCCCATGTTTGCGAACAATGGCAATCAAACCTATTCTCATTCTGATATATTTGACCCAAAGTACACTGACAAAACAAGGAGGTATAGTAAACTGCATATTTTTATGATAGGCAGAATAAATTCACAATTTATTTCCGAATCTCCATCTTCCTTTTCCTGTCTGTTGTGGGCCATAAATCTTTTGTAATCCCAATCAAAGGTATAATTTGACTTACTAACGTCCTACAGCGCTGCTTATTTAATCTGCCGCGAGGTCCAGGCTAGGGTTCAACGATAATTGACAATAATGATTTTTTTTTTTTGCTTTAACTGGATGACAATATTCAGACGATATTTTAACAACGCATCAGGAATGTGCTAAAACGTGCCTGTAAATGCCTTGTCTGGCACAACATGTGACTGGAACATACATTTGAACCACAGAATGGCAGAAATACCTTGTTTGGGAGAGAACAATTGACATTCCGTTTTGAATAGTTTGAACATACATCGACAACAACAATTCCAATATTCTCCATTTCATCTTCCGCCTCTACATGCATAAATAGCTGCACATATTTTGTTTGACCAGTTCAGTATGACGACCGTGTTCCCAGTTACCGGACAGCCTTTGTTGATTTACACACACTTGGATAAGCCGGGCTCCAATATAACACCATTTGAATGTTGCATGTATTGTGTGTCTCTCTGTATCCACACACCGGCGGCACATTTGAGGCGTGCATTGATTGTGTGTCCTGGCCGTATTACCTTGCTCTGCTTATGTAACTGCAGTTGTGCTTACCGCTGTCAGTTTACCGCACCTTAAATGAGATAACACGCAAGACGGTCATCCCTGGATCGATCGAGGGTGCAGCAGCTCGCATTACGCTTAGCGAGCTTGATACTGTCCAGGGTTTTGATGGAGTTAAAAGGTTGTTGTCTAAGTATTATCAGAGATCATCCCTATTTACAGAAGAATTGTATGAACACAACAATGGCATTTGTCTGTAAATGTGAAAGTATTGTCAAACAAAGATGTCAAGAGTATTCCTTTTTAGACTCATAGATGCCGTTAATCGATCAGTTGATCATTTTTGACATTTTAACTAAATTTGGCCCAGATGAAGCTAAAGTGATGCAGCTTGAGAACATCTACTTAGAACTTACCCACATTTTTCATTAATGACACAAAATTTCCACGTTTCTAGTGTCATTTTGGGGAAATTATTGCTCTGTCTGAGTTATAAAACGTTTGATTTTTTCTTTTTCAAAATCGTACTTGTCCTAGGTTTTTTGTCTGATTGAGCTCAAAACAACACCTTTTGCATCTAAAGACATTGATAAATAAATAAATATTCTAAAGAATGTTGATATTCTATACGGTCTCCGCGTAACACGCCCTTACAAAAGGCTTAATTTCCTGTTTTTTTCAAGGGCAAGTCACGCCTATTGGAATTGATCTACGGAGCTCATATTTCACTCACTAATGTGTTTTTATGCTCTGATTGGAAAAAAAATACCCATGTAACAAATTTACTCTATAACGCCCCCTACCCATTGTGTGAAAAACTCAACATTGTCTGATTTGTTTGAAACTCATGGATTATATTCTCCTCGAGACGCCATGAAAAACAGATATTGTGTATTTTCACCATTGGCCAGCAGAGGCACAATGAATGCCTTCACTTCCTCTTCCTCTTTTATTTTGATGGGACATTTCCTCTTCTCGCGCCGCAGTCTTAGCATTAGCGGTAGCATCAGCATTACCGGCGGGTCTCTGTAAAGAATAAAGTTCAAAGAATAAAGTTCAAAGAATAAAGTCCAAAGAATAAAGTCCAAAGAATATTAAAGTCTAATAAGCATAAAAAGTCTAGACTTTATGCTTTGGACTTTATTCTTTAAAGTCTAAAGGATTAAAGAATAAAGTCTAGAGCATAAAGTCTAAGAGAATGCAGTATCGGGGCAATCGCGATCAAAAGGCGGTCGAAACGTCTGAGGAATAAAGTCTGGCGGTAATGCAACACTCGGATGCCAACCGCCATAAAACAACAACAACAAAAGGCGGTTGCGCGGGTGGCGAGAGCCATCATCTCCGCTACCGCGGCTTTAATTTAAATTATTATTGCATTATTTGTGCCATCATATAGTCCCCCTAGTTTCAATGGAACACATTGAAATTTGCACAGTGCTCTTTTCAAATTAGGAATAGGTTGTAAACATAAATTGCTTTACAACCTCACCACAGCATGCCTCCATTGACCTCCATGTTTGAACTGGATTACTTTTGCTTTTCTGGGCTGCAGCTGTGGTTGTCGATGGCGATGCTGGATGCTCTGTATTTCATAAGAGACCTTGAAGCACTCGGAGACAAACAGTGGCAGTCAACATAATGGAGTCATTCTTCCCCTGTGGTTACCAAAGTGAATCTCAATTGAATGTTACCAGCAAATGATGACTGGTGATACCCATTTGTTGTTTGGTGAGGCTAAATGAAAAGCTGGCAGTCATGACCAACAGCTTGGCAACCACTGTATTACAGATAAAGCGTGGATTATACCTTAGCACTAGGTGTTTGTCAGACCCTCAAAAATGTTCAAGAGTTTGGCGGTTGAGTTATTCTGTCCTAAACTCAAGGGAATGTCTGTCAAAAAAGCAAACTGATAAAAACCTTGGAATTTGACTCTGTGAGGTGGAATAAATTAATGGATTCCTGGAGGGCTGTAGGCCTTTAGTCATTTACTGTTGATAGAGTCATAGTCGACCAACATTTGCAGACTTTTATGTCATGATTATCTTGGCCAAAATAATAGCAATTTCATAACTGCGAATGGTTTAAAAATTTTATGGCAATTCCTATTTTAATTGAATTAGTTCCATGTTTAAACAACTACACTGGCCTGTTGCCGCATGTCGGCCATCAAGTTTTGATAAATATGTACAACAGAACCGAACATGAGAGACTTAATTTTCCGTGGAAGATAACTGTAACTTTGTTGAATTACTGCAGCCACACGATGCAAAGTGATGTGAAAAGATGTGGGATTTTATGTGTTTTTTTTCTTCCCACTCCATTTTGAGCTTATGGTTTATTTGCATTTTGGAAACAAGGACACATGGTGGACATTCAAATGTTTGTGAAACTGTGAATGCGGACCATCTGTTACCTTTGTAAACCAAATGTGTAACATACTTTGTCATAAGATCAAAAAACATCAAAAAAACAAAAAAAAACGACAAGAGGAGAACATCATGGCTAAGCAGCTTATTTCAGCAAGGTCTGGTGATTCTCTTGGTTGCTGACTATCACGATTATACAAAATGGTCCACAAATTATTGATTTAACTATATTGTTATTTATGTATATTCTGGTAATGTGGTATTGATTCTGTTGGTTGGGGCGTTTTGCACGGATGTCTCATAATGTTTGAACTTTTATTTATACAACACTGTTCATTAGTTACATGCAGGAGAAGTATCACAGTTGTAATAGTATTTTTTTTTTTTTTTTTAAGGGAAAATGCTATTTTCAGTCCCGTTGCCACTGGTTGATATTGGGTATCTAAAAGCCAAAATATTAATATCGGTATTGAAACAGAAAAAGCTGGAGCAGTTTTTATTTTTATCCCTACAATAAACAACCTGGACTATACATTAGCATACAAAAATCAGCCTTTGCCAGTCTTTGTAATGTCAAGACTCATAAACAAACATATATATATATATATATATCTGATCAAAAAGAACTGCTTTAATATTAAATAAGTGTGAAATGAAAATGATAAGTGCCACCACCATAGTCTCGCGTGAAACAATCCACTGATTAGCACTATAGTAAATGGATGCCTGTTGCACTGAATTGCAGAATGGCTATGATGACTCTGTCCCTGCTCGATCCGTCTCCAGCTGGGTCATTGCTGCCCCCCTGCCGTTTGTCTATAGTGAAGCCCCTCTGTGTCAAAGACGCCTGACATTTGTAACTTCCTCTGTCGCAGCTGATGTTCTGAGGTTCTGCAGCCGCCAATCAGAAAGACGCCATTCAGAGCCGTAACACGAGGTATAGGCCCTTGAGCAGGTCTATAGTTGAGGTCTAATTGATATAATTCTAAAGGACTACAGTCGGCCATTGTGTCTGGGCAACTTGAGCTTTCCTCAAAGTCCTTCACCAGGTTTCCCATTTAAATCGGCAACAATAGCGTTTTGACTGGTTAGCAAGTGCACTGTATTCCTCTCATTCATGCTAAACATTCCCACAACTTGATCCTTACATCACCGCTATTGAATTGTCTAACATGATATTATTATTATTATTTGTATTCTGTCTAGACGTGCTTTATTAAAATTTACCTTCCAGATATTGCTTCTTGGAGACAATGCATTCTTGTAATGAAATGAATGTTGATACAAGATGATGGAATTTTTAGCTTGTTCTCCCAGAAGCAGCTTGTGTTTCTCTGGGGCTAAAGAGACTGGACTTGTGCACTAGATTACGTTGATGTGCCCACATGCCAACACGATAAAGCCATAAATATGCTAGCATGATAAATGGCATATCTTTGTCTGGCTGTAAAAGGTGTACTTTATGGCGTATATAAAGTCAACAGTGGAGCATAGTGTAGCTTGTATTTTTCTGCCAACTGTTTGCTTTCATTATCACTTTGTAGAAGCAACTCTGTACTTTCAGAGGTCATTCAAAGTGGCACAATGCAGGTTAAGATATGAGGAAAGAGCTTTGGGGACAAACTTAAGACTTTGCCCCATGTTTTTGAGTGTAAAGAGATTAAAGAACATTGACGAGTGATGGAAATTTAGTGTTGTCGCCATATTATACAACAATTCTAAACTAAAATAGAAAATATTATACATTTTGAATGCTGAAGTGTCCATAGACAGGAAGTTGAACCCAAGAATAAGATGACAATTTGATCATTATTAATTTATCACTTGATACACTTTTGATCTGTGGACATTAAACTAATTTGTATTTTTCGACGCGTAGAAGCAATTTGCAGACCATTGCCAACCCCAATGTGATTCACTTTTCTAAAACCATCTCTACCATGTCTATCAAGGATTTTTATCAGCCAGCAGCAGATGTTACATTAATTATTCAGTCTATTGTTTTCCCTTGAAAGTCCATAGTTACTGTCTTTGCCCCTCTCATGAAGAAAAATGTCATAAATTTTGTTGTTAGTAAGTAAATTGTGCACTCTGCCCAGCAAAAGGACATTGCGTTAAAAAGGAGACTTATTGACCTCTTCAGTGATAGTAGAACATTGAGTAAAAGTCCAGGGATAGTTTAGTTCAAAATGGCTTTTTTTGTGCTACACAGCTACTGCTCCCATCAATCAGCCTTATGTGTGGGTAGAATCTACAGCACATGCAGTAAGTGGGCATTTGTGCACTGTCAGCAGAGATATGAGCCCGTCTGACATGGACACAAGAAGTCTAGACCATTTGGTTTTGGTCTCGTCTTGAAAACTGCTGCTCTTGGTGTTCCTGGTCGGTAACTTTTCAAACTCGATTTTGATTCTAGGGAATAGTTTGATTCTCAATACCACCATGATGATAAAAAAGGTTTTGTTTTGTTTTGTTTTTTAGAGAAAAGAATGTTGTGAACACAAAATAATAGCACTTTCTTTATTACTATGTGGTCTTATTCTGTTTAGGAAATGTCAAAATGTTGTCTTGTTTATGTTACTTTTTAATTTTTTGATTCTTTTATTTTTTACTTATTTACGATAAAGATACGCATTTGTATTTGAGCAAGTAACAATATAAAAACATCGATTAGTATCTGATTTTCAATACTTTTGACACCGCTAGTCAGCAGTGGTCAGTTTTTTTCAAATTCCCTTTTTATATAGTAGTATTAATGGTGATAATCAAGTATTATAGTACAGCCTTTGCCTTGATAAAGTGTAGTTATTAAATCTAAATGCCACACAATGCATTTGATGAGACAATCTCTGTAAAATGTTCTATATGTTAAAAAAAAAGTTCAGTATTTACAGCAAATGTCTCGATTTACAGAGTCCAAACAATATAGTGATATTTCCGTCTTGGCTGCGATTTCAAAGCTTGACATTTGAAGCATACCCCGAAGCAAAGTCCACCTTGTAGCTATTCTATATTCTGAGCCCCTCCTGCTTTGTCAGACGCTCTCCATTCCCCAGCACCGGCCGCACTCTCTTCTCTATTAAATCAACTCGGCTCAGGAAACCGCCTTCCCAGCTCACGAAGTGTCCTCTCGCTTCAAGCTCACGATTATTTTTATCTTGTCATGAAAAATGAGCAATATTTCCACATAACGTCTGACCCACTTCCACCTTTGTTGTTCTATCCTCTCTCAAAATGAGTGGGTGGATTCTCCCTGACTTTGTTTTGCTCCAGTAATTGGAAATAATGGCCGCCGCTGTTCCAAAAATTTAGTTTGCTTCATCAGTGACCCACATTTTCTTCCTGATGAACTGTCAGTTTGAAATGACAAGACTGTAAAAGCTGTGAATTCACTCACCCAACATTATTCCATGTAATGCACCAATCCATGTTCAAATCATCAGCCTCGTAGCATAAGTTTGCGGGGAAATCGACAAACATGTTTCACTTTAAAGATGACTTATGGGCAAGTGTTTTTTTGGCTGTAAAACTTGTTCTGGTTGGCCGAGGATGGAGACGATGACAACTACAGATTCAGCACGGTCTGGTGAATGAGACAGAATACTCAACTCGACCAAAACAAAGAAACTTGAGCACTTACTGTATGCTGAGGCTGGAGAAACGATGCATGTTCTTTTAAAAAGCAGTACATATTACTGATGTGAGCAATGTTTAAGTGTCTAAACAAGGGAAACAACAACACTATATTATTTATGCATACAAATTTAATACAATACTTTTTTTGACATAAACTGTTTTCATTTTAGTTTATCTGTGCATATATAATTATTTAGATGTCTTATTTATTTATTCGTTCCCCCCTCTTTTCTGACGCCACTCCCTTATTCTCAACTTTTGCTCCTAAAACTTAAGCCTCTATTCTACTATTCCGATCAAAACAAAATCACTATTGTATCACCCAGCACTACCTCAGTGGGTTTTTGGAAAAGATTTAAATCCCTTTCTGGTCATTATAGTCCACTTGCAGTACTTGAACTAAACGAGCGCTTGTGTGTTACTTTGAAAATGTCTTTCTAGCCCTTCCGTGTCTTATCTAAATGGCTTCATAACATTTACAGTTCTGAATCTTCCCGTGTCCTGAAACATGAAAGTGAAGGATATTGGCACCCAGGAGTCCTTGCGTAACCCATTTGCAGTGGTCCTTGAAAACGTCAGGCCAGAATGTTCTAGCAAGGGCACGTCTTTCTCAACAACTGTGTGAGGACACTGAAACTATTTGTTGGGTCAAGGCAGAGTTCACAATGATTACTTACTCTCGTCGTACAGCCGTTGTATTGTGACGCAACAATATGGGAAATGTTATGAAAGCTTTAGTTGCATATATTTCTTTTGTTGACATTTTCTCCCCACATGTCAAACAAGTAAGAGGGGCAAGGGTAAACTAGGAACTGCAGTGTCGGTCTCAAACATTGCAATATTTGCGATCCATCCAAGCAATCTTGTTTTATTCAATGCCATCTGATTAATACTAAAGCAGTCATGATCAGGCTCGAGTCCACTGTAACACTCACAAGTAATGAAGAGACGTGCGCGGAAATTATGAAAGGTTTTAGTTTAGGTCCCGACCCTCCGCAACAGACATCAAACAGCACCAAATGTTTGTAATTTTGTTCTTGTCTTAAGTCTTCTGCACACTACAGGATTTTTTTTTTGCCTGAGCAGCGATCCTCATGAACGGTTATTTGTGGGTCAGTCCGTATCCTTCTGCAACTCGCAAACTTCAAATTGAGAAGTCCCAACAACTTCGCCGCAGCCAATCAGAGCAGCCGAGAGTGCGAGGCTCCGTTGCCTAGTGACGACTTTTGCGCTTTAGAAATGGCACAAATGAAACCTATTCTGTGTTTGTGCATTGTAGTTGCTGTAATTCATTTCATACCTTATCTTGCACTAAGGGATCTCCAGACTCTTCCAATGTATACATTAACTCTGTATGTTTGGAACGTTACTTATTGGATGTGTTGGTCAAACAGAGAATGACCCATTGTTTCAGGTCATGCTTTAGTAAAAGTAGAGAATGACCAGGCCTGTCTATTCACACTATCAACCTACTGTTCAATAAATAATAGATGGTTCCATGATTACTGGGGGTTTCTATTTATGGTTGGTACTTTTTCTCTGTACTAGTGGGGGGGACTCTTCTCCTGTACTAGTGGGGGGGACTCTTCTCCTGTACTAGTGGGGGGGACTCTTCTTCTGTACTAGTGGGGGGGGACTCTTCTTCTGTACTAGTGGGGCGGACTCTTCTTCTGTACTAGTGGGGGGGACTCTTCTTCTGTACTTGTGGGGGGGACTCTTCTTCTGTACTAGTGGGGGGACTCTTCTCCTGTACTAGTGGGGGGACTGTACTAGTGGGGGGGCTCTTCTCCTGTACTAGTGGGGGGGACTCTTCTCCTGTACGAGTGGGGGGGACTCTTCTCCTGTACGAGTGGGGGGGACTCTTCTCCTGTACGAGTGGGGGGGACTCTTCTTCTGTACTAGTGGGGGGGACTCCTCCTGTACTAGTGGGGGCGGGACTCTTCTCCTGTACTAGTGGGGGGGGACTCTTCTCCTGTACTAGTGGGGGAACTCTTCTCCTGTACTAGTGGGGGAACTCTTCTCCTGTACTAGTGGGGGGGGGGACTCTTCTCCTGTACTAGTGGGGGGGGACTCTTCTCCTGTACTAGTGGGGGGGGACTCTTCTCCTGTACTAGTGGGGGGACTCTTCTCCTGTACTAGTGGGGGGGACTCTTCTCCTGTACTAGTGGGGGGCGACTCTTCTCCTGTACTAGTGGGGGGGACTCTTCTCCTGTACTAGTGGGGGGGACTCTTCTCCTGTACTAGTGGGGGGGACTCTTCTCCTGTACTAGTGGGGGGGACTCTTCTCCTGTACTAGTGGGGGGGGACTCTTCTCCTGTACTAGTGGGGGGGGACTCTTCTCCTGTACTAGTGGGGGGGACTCTTCTCCTGTACTAGTGGGGGGACTCTCTTTTCCTGTACTAGTGGTGGGGGGACTCTTCTCCTGTACTAGTGGTGGGGGGACTCTTCTCCTGTACTAGTGGGGGGACTCTCTTTTCCTGTACTAGTGGTGGGGGGACACTCTTTTCCTTTACTAGTGGTGGGGGGGACTCTTCTGTACTACAGGAAGATTTGAGCTGTAGGCGGTTGAATAAATAACTTGTATGACTCATTATAAATTAAGTACAAAAGTGATTCATTCTTCTAATCATTTATTGCAGCTCACAATATTGCACATTTAGAATATATAGAATAGTTTAGGCTTATTGTGACAGTGGCATAAATTAGTTTCTATTTTATTCTGCCTTAATATCACCTGAATATTGTCATCAAAATGTTTCAAATAAACATGGTTCATTTTTGCCAATATCTGCACTAAAATGGTGTCATCCTGTATGTGCTTTTGAGATACACTTTTGCCATTGAATAACTAAATACCTAAACGGTAGAATTAATCTGGTGTAATCAGCCCTCATTCAGGCATCTTCTGATCAGACACCATTGTCCGATGCCCTTTTACTAAATAGTGAGTGATTTATTTCAGATAATGAGGAATGATTTCAGGTGACGATTATCCATGTTTTTTTTTCTTTTTCATGTCTTTCTTGAGCCAGTTTCTTGTCGAGAGAGGACCATGTTTTTTGGACGTAAATGCTGAAGCAGTTCCTTTGCTGGTTTTCCTCCACATGCTTTGGATTGAAGGAAATGAGGCAGCAAAAAACTGGTGTTTTCTCTGTTTTACCCAAGTTCAGTGTCATCGTGACTTTGCTTTTTTCCTTTTAAAAGGAGCTGCCTCTATGGAGTGATTTGCCTGTTGAGTAGAATGATATTATGCCAATATTTTACAGCAATTTTTTTCCAAGCTAGTGTCTGCCTTTTTGTAGAAAAAGGCAGTAAAAAGGAGTACAATTTTTAATTGCATAGCAATTAAATATATAAACTATGGCTATAGGTTTAGACCATGGTGCAGCAAATTATTTTATATCCCAGATAAATACATTTTGTCAGTTTTACAAAAGTGAAAAGAAAGTTAAATTGTGAACTAAATCAATCATTCAAAGTTAGTTTATGGAGCCCTTTAACATAACACAGAGGATTTGTCTTGTTTGTAAAATGGTAATATTTGTATCGCATGTATCAATTATTGGCCACATCAGCAAGACAAATATCAACAAATCTGACCATCCCGTAATTACTTTAATAATTCTAATCTAATGCATACATTGATTGTCATTTGCTTTACTGAAAATGTATTATTTTAGCTCCTTTAGTACCGTTTCTACTGTACAAGAGTAATTAATCTCACTGCTATCGTTCTACTTGATGTGTGTGGTTTTTGCAGTGATTGAAGTTAACATTATCATTCACTTCAGTTACTTTAAGATTGAAGTGTTTCTGCTGCCAGGTCATTTCTTGCTGATTGGTTTCCAGTAAGACATCACGCCGATAAAAGGATTCACTTTGGCACATTTGCTGCTCTGCTAACACAGCCCATGGGGAGACAAATGAAAACAGAGTTAAAAATGCATGAGTCTTCGAGGTGACAAGTTTTTGGTCTGAGCATTTCTCTACTCTATTACTGTATGCTAAAAGGCAAAAGCTGGAGATTGATGTTGTCCGAGTTGACTGATTCAGAGGCAATTAAGTAAATATGTCTGATTCCGGTGCCTGTGTTTTGGCATTCGTTTTTTTCCCCGTTGTGAACATGTTGTAACATAAACTGCACGAACCAGTCGTCTTCAGCGGAAGATCTGAACGTTATAATTTGACAAGTGACAACACGGAGCAGCTCTGCCTTAATGAACTCGCCAATAACAAACATGTTTTATTAAAGAAAGGCTGGGCCAGCATGCCAGGACATACACAAAATATTTATGGTTTACCTGTGAACAAACATTACCTTAAGTATTCTCACAAAGGCAATCTCTTATTCCTTCCTGTTTAGATTTTTCAGATGTGGGATTGACAAAATATCATATAATTGAAATATGTTTTTTTGTTTACTGGCTAGGACCCCATCACAACTGCTATGGAGATTTAACATATTTATATTAGATGAGGTATGAGATATGAGAGAACATTGACCAGCAGAGGTGAATTAACTTTTTACACTCTTTTCCTTTTGGCCACTAAAATAAAGTTTAGTCTGGGATCATGTCCAAACAAACATGGTGGCTTATGTGTAAAAAAGAGACATGAAAAATGAGACTTGATGCTCTCCTAGTTTTCCAAGCTTAGGTCTAGCACAAATCCGACAAGCTCTGTGACTCTGGGTGATGCAGCATAAAAATTGTATCACGATTTCTTTTAAAGATTCATTGTATTATGTATTGAAAACAAACACAACATTAAATAATATTATGAACATTAGGCCTGTATTCAACTAAAGACATATCCTATGCCTCAATAGATTGACTTAAAGAGGGTGTGGCGCTGCCGGAATGTGTGCAAAACCCACAAAGTCGTGCGAGTAAACGGCATCTTCATAAAAGGCATATAAAACTGTCCAGTCACTCCCAAAACTCTAGCAATGACTAACTCCATGCATTCTCCCTCAACTGTGGTCTATATAAATCCTTATTATTCCTGTAAAATAATTTGTTGACGAAAAAAAAAAAAATGTGGTCGACTGCACCCCTAATAATAAACGAGACGAGACTTTTATTCAGTGTAAAAAGAAGACAGATCAACAAACAAGATGCTTTTACTGACAGAGGCTTTACTGCAGACCCCTTGATTTAAAAAAGCAAAAACATACCAAGCTGATTGTTGACTTATGGTTGGATTTACTGCCATGATTGAACATCTCTTCTCTCCCTCACATTATTGCTGGGCTTGTAAAATGGGGGCGGACATACGAGCCAGTCCTTGATGTTTGGGGGCAGATGTGGACGTTAACTACACTCTTCCTGCTTTAATCAGTGTCTTAGGCTCTGGGCAGCGTCTCATTAGTATCTACAGCAGAGCCATGTTTCCTGTTATTAGACAAACTGCACCGAGGAGGTCGGACATGTCCCGGGGCCCCCATCTCTGCACAGCGGGAACACAAGGGGCAAAGGCGGTCTTCAATGGGAATATGTCATTTATAACAGCTTATTTATAATGCACAAAGGTTAAAGTGATGAGGCTGCTATACACTTTGGTGTGGTAATTAAAAACTTTGGCCGACGATGACTTAATTAGTGGCTTTTAATGGCTCACTTTGCTCCATGCACAATAAAAAAAAAATGGGGCTGCTCACTTAATACAATTTTAAATTGTGATTCTGTCGTTTCTAATTGTCAATAATATGTTTGAGTCTTTTTAAATGAGAAGTCTACAGCTAATCCTCTGTCAGACGGAAGTATGTGTCTATAAAAGGTCTGTATCGTTTATGTTCAGGAAATTAAGCAAAAGTATTGAAGTGGGACCGATCAATACAAGGGAAACATATTTTGATGTTTTTGTAATATTGCCCAAGCCCTAAACCACAAATGCTAATAATGTACAAATCCATATGTTTTGAATCTGAAAGCATGAATCTATCCTTCCTTTTTGGATGCAGGATGAAGATTTACTTTGTTCTTACTTGCCAATAAGAAGCTGTTGAGGTGTGTTATGAAGGCGAAACGGCAGCATAACAGGCTGGGTCCTGTTTTTGCGAAGTGCGTGAACAGTCACCAGTAATATGATTATCATTACAGCTGAATCAGCAAATGTTCAGTGAGCCACAAATGCTGCCAAGATGATAGAGCAGTGTTTGTGTCGTGTGTGTGTGGAAGAGGCAATGTTCTACCATGTCGACTCTGTCTAGACACTAAAAATATGGTACCTTTTTTGTCATGAAAAAATTGTAAGGGATAAAAATGAGATTTGGTTTGGATTCAAATCACTTTAGGCCCACTAATGTTTGTAGGAAAGCTTTTATTTTGATATGCCTGAAATCCTAATTAACTCTTCCAAGAAACAACCGACGAGTTAGAGTTTGTGAATTTGCAACATTTGAATATTGAGTATATCGTTTTTAGTTTGAAAAACAACAAAAGGTGTGTTGTAAACTTTCAGATAATTTCTGCACTTTTAATTGAACTTCAACTAATACATTTAAAGGATGGACATAATATTATTTCACTATCATTATGTCAATATCACCCACCCCATTTTGCTACTTTGGGACGTCATACACATAGTGCATGAGCCTTTTCGTCTGAACCATGTATGTTTTAATATAAATTATATCTCTGAATGTTTTCTTATCTTGCACATTTACACTTTTCAAAACTCAAAATGTTCATGTTTTCCATGTAATCTTGTCCCTGTGCAGGTTAGGGTATTTTGACCTCGTCTGTTTTAGTAAATGCCAGAGGTTGTGCAGTACATGCAGTAGAGGCCTTACCCTCTCCTGACGTTTCGCCGGGGCACAGACTGTACTCATGCTCATGCTGATCTAAACTGTGTTCAACATGTAGTTTAACTTTCACTGCCTTATTGGTGAAACCTGCTGCTTATTTTATTGGTTGTCATTGGAAACTGCAGCTGGAAAGCAAGCACCTACTTAACTAACCTTTCTTAAAATAAAACTCTGGCCTACAAAGACGGGAAAGTTAAAATAAGCAGTGAATTTTGAGAAAATAAATATTGATGTTAGAGACTGGCAACATAGCAATTTATTTAATACTGTGAATGTTGTTTTGAAGATATGCATAAGTCGAATATCGAGTATATAGTTTATTGTTAAAATGCTACAAAAAGAACTAAAAATTTAAAAAAGGTGTTATTTCTGTACTTTTGTGATTCACTTCACAGGAATTTCTCATTGGTCTGATGATTATCAACCAACACGTTTAAAGACATGTTTTAACACATCTCTTTGCTTCGTCGGGCTACTCCAAAAATATTGAGATACATTTTTGTCAATATTGCGCACCCCTTATTATGTATGATGGCATCAAGTATACTATACATCAATATTTCTATGCTTTATAATTACCAGCGTTTTAATTGTTCCTCCAGGTTCCTGCCTGTCAGTGGGATGTTCGTGGTTTGGAGGCGGGTCGGGCACTGACTAAAGGAGCATGGTCAAACACCAGCCTCTGCAGGTGTACGAGCGACAGCTGTGCTTGTCCTGCATCACCGGGATCTACGGCTGCCGCTGGAAACGCTACCAGCGCTCCCACGATGACACCACCAAGGTCAGCCCAAAACGGAGCCCACACCATGGGTCCCCAGCCCGTGGGGTGGGAATCACTAGTAAAGCCTGTATCGGGCTGAGAGAACGGGCTGAGAGAACGGGCTGAGAGAACGGGCTGAGAGAACGGGCTGAGAGAACGGGCTGAGAGAACGGGCTGAGAGAACGGGCTGAGAGAACGGGCTGAGAGAACGGGCTGAGAGAACGGGCTGAGAGAACGGGCGGAGAGAACGGGCGGAGAGAACGGGCGGAGAGAACGGGCGGAGAGAACGGGCGGAGAGAACGGGCGGAGAGAACGGGCGGAGAGAACGGGCGGAGAGAACGGGCGGAGAGAACGGGCGGGCTGAGAGAACGGGCTGAGAGAACGGGCTGAGAGAACGGGCTGAGAGAACGGGCTGAGAGAACGGGCTGAGAGAACGGGCTGAGAGAACGGGCTGAGAGAACGGGCTGAGAGAACGGGCTGAGAGAACGGGCTGAGAGAACGGGCTGAGAGAACGGGCGGAGAGAACGGGCGGAGAGAACGGGCGGAGAGAACGGGCGGAGAGAACGGGCGGAGAGAACGGACCGGGGGCGGAGGAGAGAACGAGAGAACGGGGGCGGAGGAGAGAACGAGAGAACGGGGGCGGAGGAGAGAACGGGGGCGGGACCACATTTTTGTACGTACACATGCTTTTTAAATGGTTAAAAATTAAAATTTTAAAAGACCAGTTCGAACACAAAGCACCCCCTTGGCATTTGAACCTATTTATCTGCACAATCAAATGCACTTCTCTGGGATTGGTTAAATCTGTCTGTCACTCAAAACATGAAAGAGGCTGATTGAATAGACTTTCTCCTTGTAGGTTTTTCTAATATGTTGAAGATGTTTCTTTCAAAGCCAAATATTTCGTGTGGCAGTACTTCACATAACAGCTTATCCCAGGGTTAGACATTCAGGGGAAGCTTACAGTTCATTTTCACATAATACAGTGGATGTCTGTAGGGACTTTATCCACTGTCCCCCGTCAATCTGTTAATGGACCCTCAGTGACATTCAGTTGACCTTGGCGCAAAAGATAATGTTTGCGCTGCAGCATTTTCATCAGCACACAAGACACTTTTAAACCAATACATCATAAAAATGGACATTTATATTTGTGACATTGTTGTGTCTTTGACCTTCACTGTATTATTTTGTATTGGGAGGGGGGTGTACTTGAGAGATGATGAATTCAAAGGTAAACATGCTGGGGCTTGAACAACCAGACAGTCTAAAGAAAGACCAAAGATGAGCTACAGTATGGAGCCAGATTTAAGAGATGAGGATGTAGAGAACGATTTGGAAAAGCCCATGAAGAAGGTCTATGATACAGACAAACTTAATAAAACACAGTTCAATACTCTCCGCTACTCACTGATTTGTCTTTGCGCTTTATAAATGGAATGATGTATTGTTAATGACTTTTTGAAAACATTTGCATAATCCAGGTAAATATAAAAAAAAAACACAGAAATTATTAATTTATTATTTAAAGGAGGAATTTTTTCAACTTCTCATTGCAATTTCATCTTTTAAAAAATATGGATGACACGGACAAAAGCGGCAATAAGCCAGCAGTACTAAAGTTCACAAACAAATTAGTACAGAACTCAAACGAAAGAAAACCATGCACAAGGTAAACACGCTACAGTGGGAGTTTTAAAATGTATAAATTGTGTATTCTAGAAATGAAATATTTGTTTCCTGTGTAATGTATATATATTAAATACATTCTATTTAAAAAGCAAAATGTCTAGGTTACAGACACTCGTCCCCTAAATCCCCAGAAGGTTCTTGGTCCTGCATTAATTAAAAAAAAAAAACACATTTAAAGGAATTGTCCTTTGTTGGTCTGTACCTGCTCTGGAGTAACCTTGAGCTTTCAACATCAAAGATTAAGGATCACATGACTCCAATGTTTCCAGGTGGTCTGTCAACGCTTTGCTTCTTATTTTTATTACTAGATAATTATCAGCAAATTTATGGGGCCAGGTGATAACATAATACAAAGTTGGTCTGCCACCATTATTAAGGGGAGAGCTTTAGTAACATATGGGAGACGCCTTTATTTGCTTGGTAAGGTCCACAAATCAAAACTGTATGCTCCAGACTTTCATTTCTGCCTTTCCAATTAGTTTCTTGTTGTCTGACTATTTTGTTTCCTAATCATATTAAACGTGCCAAACCATATTAAACTTCTATTGTGGAGCCACCAGGAGAGGCTCTGTCCTTCACATTATCTATGTTATTGAGTAGTTAAGGACAACACAGAGACACATGCCCAGACATAACTTTAATGTTTTAGTGTGGACTTACATCATTTATTCATGCCCACATACCATCCTGTGCCCATGCAGCAGCTGCTCCTGTAACACAAAAGTCTCCAGTCGGCCCATGTATTGTGTAGCCATCATAATAGAGCTATGGATAATATTTGATAGCACTTATAATATAAAAAGCATTGTGGTCCTAAAATAAAGACTTATTGATTTTTCCTATCTGTATCCAGTAACTTGACCCTGTGTATCTGTTTTCCCTGGCTCGTGATTGTCTTTCGTCTGATCGGATAGTGCCGTGTCAGCACTCGCTTGTTCACTTTGTGTGTTTGGACCATGTCATGAATGGTTCCAGTCTCTAGTCTTTGTGACCCCAGTGAACCGGGCAAAACAAGAGGCCAGCGCATATATGCATATATATATATATATATATATATATATATATATATATATATATATATATATATATATATATTTATATATATATATATATATATATATATATATATATATATATATATATATATATATATATATATATATATATATATATATATATATATATATATATATATATATATATATATATATATATATATATATATATATATATATATATATATATATATATATATATATATATATATATATATATATATATATATATATATATATATATATATATTACAATGTAATGATAAGATCTGGACATTTGAACTCAGGAAGTGGTCTAACTCTTATCGGGAACTAAAAGCAAGTTATCTCAGGACATTCTTGTTAAACCAACTGTTTCCGTTGTAACATATACTGTATTTTGTATTGAATTGTCTTTCTTTATTATATGAAATAGATACTAGGGTTATCATTTATGGTTGACTAATAACCCCCTGCATCAATCGGTCGACTTAAAGGGAGCGTGGCATTAGCAAAAGGTCTCAAAACGTGTTTCTGCCTCAAATGATAATAGCCCCATTATAAACTGTTGCACTGTAAATATTTTCACAAAGTATGCAATGAGCAGATTGTCTTATGCATTTAAAATATATAAATTTAAAGGGGTATAGTTATGTTTAAACTCGTAGGTAATATTTTAATACACATGGCTTTTGACCAAGATTTAAGTGTTTTCAATGAAAATTGTGGAAACTCCTGAGATGTCAAAAAATATTTTATTAAATAAAACCTTGTAGGGTTTAGGGCGGGATCATAATATTCATTTTTAGACATGAACTATTTTTTTAAGCAGTAGGTTTCATTGACAGACATTGAATTTCATTCCCATTGGTCTCATGTAAAACAATTTTTGAGGTGGCGCTACTGAGCTTTTCTTTCAATATTGTTTTTAAAAACCCAAATTTTCTATACAGTTTAACTTGTGTTGCTCCTTTGTTTTCTGAATAAAGTGCCATATAAGTACAAACACATATAATGTTTTTTCCAATGAACACTCTGATGTAATATTCAAATTTGATTCTAAATGGTATACAAAATGTACTAGTCCCATTATCTAAAACCTTAATGCTTAAGTCATTAATTTCCCATTGCACTTAACATCTTATTGATTTTGAGCTCTGCAGCGAGGTTTTTCAGTCACAGAAGCTCAGAGTCAAGGTGATGTCATTCGACTACATGTTTAACGATCCCAGTAAACAAACTGTGACCAATCAAGAACACAGGGATCAGCTTCTGGTAACGGGAGCCCGGCAAATCACAGGAGCGTGAGAGCTTGACAATCTCATGTTAAAACAGCTCTCTCCATAATCCAGGTACCCATAATGCAGTTTGTCCCTCATCGCTGCTCATCGCGTCGAGCTGTTTAGGATGGCCCACCACGTTTGTGCAACTTGTCTTTATGCAAGGTGCTTTGTTGGAAAACGGGCCGCGTCACCACCTGCAAACCGATCCGGCCTCTCAGTAATAATTGAAAGTATTTCCATTTAGCTTTAGTGTTTAGCGTTCAGGAACACAATGGGGGCAAAAATAGAACGGGCTCACTTGATATTTGTCTCTGGTTGTGTGTGTGGTGTTGACATGAAAATAATGAACAGTGTTTTCCTTTTTTATTTCCTAAAATGTAAATATAAATTAAAAAAAACCCTCAAAGTACCACATTAATTTGATATAGTGAAATACGAGTATAGATACATAATGAGTACATTACAACCTTGCTGCTACAAAGTTTTATTTAGAGGATATTCAAGTAAAAGATCACAAATGATGAATCTTCTACTTTATGTATGTATCTATTCTATTCTTCCAATGGGCTTAAGTCAGGATACTGAACCGTTTTAATGGATCGCATATCTCTGAACTAGTACTAGACCACGTGATAACATACGGAAAATATTTTTTGGTGAGGATTGCCTAAAAAAAAGTTTTAACAAAATCGATTTGGCGTATCGGGTCAAATAAGTCAATCCAGTAATGTTAGTATTGAGATCTCTCCTTTTAAATCTCAGAACCTACATAATTCAGTCACTACGTTATTTTACAATGTTTTGCAGTTTAAGGAGAGAAACCTAGTCTGTAGATATAGGGTTGGAATATACTCAAAGCCCAAATATCTGTATTGGACCTGAACAATATCTGTAGTGGACCTGAACAAGCTGTGTATTTGACTGATGCCACCACCTGGGATTCACTTGTTGTTCGTGTCTTGGATAGAGCACTGCATCATCCGTGGAGAGAATGTGGTTCAACATACAAGTCAAAGAGTTCTACATTACATTGTGATTTAGCCCAGCGCTTGAATTATGAAGGGGTGCCGCAGTAGACCAAGCGTGAAATGCCTGGGATCGAGATTGCTCAGGAATGTGACATGGGAATGAGGTGTTAGTCCTGTGAAGACGGGAGCTCTGAGAAAGCATGTGATGTGAGCCTCCCTGAGCGGGAAACCGAGTCCCCGTTTCTATGTAAAACGATTGGTACCAATTTATGATTGTGTACTCTGCGTTTTTCTATGTCCATATGTATCTGTCAGCTTGGTGTCTCAGACAGAAAAGGGCGGACGGAATGGTTTAGTTGGTTTGTAAAACATGGTGGTGGTGTGTAAAAACATTTGAATTATTAATTTTCACCATAACAAGCTTGTTTCATTACATTATACTTCCTACAGAATCTATATGTGTACGGTACTTAAACTAGAGAAGGATATTTCATGACAGATACAGATACAGAAAAACAGATGGCCATTTTTATTTTTAATTTTTGGTCCAATTTTGATAATTTTCCATACATTTATGTAATTTAAAATCACTACAAACTCATCCACAGCCCTATTTAACCACAAACCAATAACAGAGCACCATAGGCAGCAAGTCGACCAAAACAAAATATCTGCCTGTACTAGATAACTCGATAAGCTAACAAATGCAGATATATCTAACTTTAACCTTATTTACATCTATGCTGCTTCTGTCATCATTTTTCCCCCTTCTTTTGCATTTTCAATAGGTTAAAGTAAATTTTGTCGAGGAACTTAAACCCTACAGTTGCTGCATCTCGGTGTAAGGTGCCTGGACAAAAAGCGGTGCAATATGCTAATGTTATGTAAATAAGCAGGTGAGAGCTGGATGCTACTGTATCATTTCCTTTTGGTACCTTTTCAACTTAAAAAAAAATAGCATTTCCATTTTAAGGGTGTTTTATAAACTCCAGCTCTTATGTCTGTGTTTAATCTAATGCAGAGATCTAAAACTGTTGTAAATGCAGAGGCGAGGTGGGAGGATGTTACTGAGCTGCAGGCTTTTCTCTCACACGCATTTGAAGGCACTCATTAAAACGCCTTGGGAACTAGGTGCAATATGCTAATGTGTCAGTATGTCATCAATAGACATACTTCCCGGTAGTTTGCGCTCTTAGTCATGCTCTTGGGCTGAAGTAGAAGTAGATTTGCCGTTCGCATGAAATATCAAGAAAGATGCATTTAATCTGCTTTATCTACTCGCGTCAGCCTGAACAATGCCATGAATGAGAGTATCTGTATGTGCAACAACGTGTCTGCGGCTGCGTAATCCCACTATGCAATGAAAGACCCCGCCATAAAAGTTACATATGCACATTTAAGCCACAAGTGAACATCAATAACTCAGAATATTGTGGAAATGTGACATGATTCTAGTTTAATCAAACGTAAAATTACTGACAATTTGTTTAAACGTGGATATTGTGTGAACTGTTGTATGTTTATTGAACAGTCTCAAGCCTTGAAGTAAAGTTAAAAAATACACTAACTACTCGACCTATTATGCTATGGTACTGTACAATGAAAAAATATTTAATTAACTACCGAAAATGCCTTGTCACAGCGAGAACTAATTGTAAAGTTGCCCGGGCCCCGCTCCTGTTCTGGTCCCTCATGTCTCTCTTACTGTAAATGATAAGTGGCTTACAAGGTTACAGGGTGATGCATGAATGTATTTAAGGATTAATTTTTGCCCGTGGCTGACATTTTATCATAGTGTAGCCAATTTAATATGTGCAGGTGAAGTGTGACAGTGTGAGGCGCTTGGTCGACAAGGACGGTAATTAGTTATTCTGTGCAAAGACATCATTAATGTAAGATAATTGGAGGAGAGGATAAGGGAATACACCGTTAATTTGTGCTGATGAGATTTGGAACACAGAGAAATGACGAATGTGCTAAAGTTTTGAAAGAAGTTTAAGATAATTTTCAACAGACTTTAATTTGTGTTTTACTGCTATTGGCAAATCGAGTTTAGTTCTTAGTTAAGTCCTGGCTTAGTCCTTGCTTTTAAGGGCATATTTCCACCGATTGAAGCATACTCTGGTGCGCTTGAGGTTTTGGAGTTGTGAACGCACCAAACAAACCTGGTCCACTTGAAGTCAGTCTTTTGGGGACAGCGGTAATGAATGGTGTTCATGTGTTTCAGTGGGAGCTGCTGTGGTCCTTCGTCCTGCTCTTCACCTTCGGCCTGCTGCTGCTGTGGTCCTACTTTTGGTGGGAAGCTCATAATGACTACAGCGAGTACAACTGGTAAGGCGCTTCTGCTTTCACTATCACCTCTGTGTTTTAGAAGTTCGGGTTTCAGAAAGTTTTCAGACCAAGAGACCAAAAATAACCGTGAGAACACCCCCATTGCGAAAGTTATTTACTATTGTATATTGTATTAATTTGTAGTTTGTATTTATTACTAAAATATACAGTTTTACAGTTAAATGCAGCGTAATAATTTTACTTTGGGAACGCCTGTTTAAGTCATGTATATAATGTAAAAGCCTGATGCCTGATAGCCATCTCAATGATGTCTCCAGCTTTTATTTGTAATATAATCCTGATAATAATGTTTAATTTCACCATTTTCTTGTCACCTTCTGAACATTTTTGAGAATATTTATTAAATAAGTATTTATCTTTTTTTGACAAACTTCCAATACTTTCAACCACCTCCAATAGTATGCAGGAACAACCTCTGTGCATCAATATTATCGTGTTATATTAAAGATACATTTTTTGCTTTACATGTTTATCCACCTGTGAACAAAAACAAAGAGTAATATAATTGCACAGAAGCTATATTTATTTTCAGACAGCGGCCACTCAAACCTCCTCAATGTCACCTCTTTTTGTTACCCGCTGTCCACCTCTCTCCACCCTTTCCACTTGGTCTATAATTATCCTGCCCTCTTTCCTCTCCCATTAATCTACCAGCTTTACTTCTACCTCTGACAAACTGTGCCATTAGCACTTAATCTCATGGTCATATGTAGTAGTATGAAATATTAATTTCATGTGTGGCAGAGGTCTAAATTTAGGTTTTGTCCATTTTTTCTTTTACTTTTTACCAATAAAATGCTACATGTTCCGATACTTAAACACTGACATGTGAACAACTAAACATTTTACCAATGATCAAAAGGGCTTAAGCAATTAAAGCTATGCTACAAAAATATATTAACATTAACGCAAATTGAAATAAATTATCGATTGAATTGTAATAACAAATAAAGGCCATTCTAAACAAAGTAAATATTTCAAGCCTCTATTTCAGTGCATTTTACAGGATTAGGTGTGTAATCGTCTCTATTCTGAGCACTTTTTTGTTCTCAACCGCCATTTGGCCCCAAAAAATCTAATTGGGTACTAATCAACACTAAAACTTATTTGAGCAAGTATTGATACAAGAAAAATATTAATCATGTGACAAATGTTGACATTTCCTGTACAATTTTAGAATGATCTTTGTCAGACCACATGGTGACAAAAAGTACAGCTGTGCGTTGTCTGAATTTGCCCCAGAAAAGTGATTTAAAATGCATTCAGATATACAGATAACACAATGTATAAAGTATCGTGCATATTCTGTAGTATTGCTATGGCGTTTGAAATGTTGCATCCGTTTGATTACCACCTGGTGTGTCTATAAGCATGGATGTCATCAAACGGGCCTGTTTGAGCGTCTGCCCTTAGAAACCCTGCTGTGTTGCCGCCCGCCCATCACTGCCAAGGCTCTGAATGTAATTACTGCTCCAGGGCCCCGCGGTCACGTCGTTCCCACACTTTATCATGCTCCCGTGTTTGCTCCACAGCTGTGTCCAGGAGTTTTAACAGACCTTTTGAACTCTTGAGTCTCTCTCGTCGCAACAGGTTTCTCTATAACCGTTCTGGGGTGTGGAGCGACGGCACGGCACCCATCCTGGCCACCACCGCCGCCGGATTCACCTACGTCACACTTTTAATGGTAAAAAAAAAATTACTTGAATAAGACAAAACATGACCAATTGACAGGTAAAGCATGATGACAACAGATTATCTTTCCATCTTGAGGAGTGAGCGAGATGGACAATTATGAATGCGCAAAGTCCTAAGACACTAATTCAGGAGATGTGCTTTGTTGGACAGAAGGGAAGCAATTATGAATATCATTATGTTTTTTCATTATACTGATGACAATAATTCAACAACATGATATCACTTCATCAGACAGGTGCTTATATTTGCCTGTAAATGTCATGGTTTAGGTTCAACTTTCACAGAAATGGTGAAAGGATGATGCAAATGTCACTTTACACCCTTGTTGGGACGATTGCACAGTAAGTTTCAGCTTTTTGTATTTTTAATCAGCTACTTAAAGATGATATAGTACTCAGTATTCCAATTTTGGATATCTCCGAAACGGCAATTAATTTTTACATGCTAGAATACGGGAGACATTTGTGTCCAGTTGCACACAAACAAACATCATAAACCCATAAAGCATTTGGTCCATGCATAAAAAATGAATTTACATTTTTGAAAATATATAATAATGAAGTCAAAATTATAGTGCACATGAATTTATTGTGATGGGAGGGAGGAAAGTAAGATCAACTCTTTTACTACAGCTTGTGTCTGAAGTGGTCCAAGAATGAAATTATATTATTGTAGTTCTATATTTTTGAAGAAATTGACACTGCTTTTGTTGCAAAGTCCACTGAAAGTATTATACAGTTTTTATTATTTTAGCAATGAGAAAATAAAGCTGTTAACATAGCGTATTTTTCTGTTTTTAGGTTTTAGCACTTTGCCACGTTGCAGTTGGCCAACAGCTGAATTTGCACTGGCTCCATAAGGTAAAGTGTGGAAAGTGAGACTGGGCAGCTGATTGTGCTGAGTGGGCGGGGATCGTACGTATTGTTGTTCTCTTTTGTGTCCTTAAGCGTGGGAACAACAGTATTCAAAAGGCATTTGTGGTATTAAGAGTTTAGGATTGAGACTGAAATCATTTATTTATTTAAATGTTGTTTCCGCATTAGAGTTATTTTTAGTTGTTTTGGTTTTATTATGCCCTAAGCTGAACCCACAGTGTTATCAGTAAACCGTGAAGACCAGTGTCGCCTGTAAATGCTGTGTTTTTGTTTGTGTACAGATGCATTCCAAGTGGTATTTACTGTGACTTCCTCCCTTGTCCTCACAGATAGGAGTCACCGTGGCTCTCCTCACCACTGTAGTCGGGGTGATATCGGTCACCCAGATGTGGGGCTACGAGTGGGACGTGGTGCCCATCTCACTGCTGGTAAAGCCACTTCACATTTATACAGGCCAAAAAACTATTCAGAGAAAATTGTATCTCTTTGTGACCAGACAAAACTAAATTTCAGTGTAAAAACATGGCTGTATGTTATGATGAGATCTTTGCTTTATTGTTGTGTGAATGTGGGCAGTTTGTCTGTAGAAAGCCAATGACTATTGTTCATCATTGTGGTTTTCTACCACAAGCTCTTTGAAGACTCAAGTGGGATCACTGAAACAGTCAGTGGCTTTGAGAATTATAGCTATTGACTCAGAGTGAGGTTTCTGATGGTGTGATGTCAATAGTATTTATCTGTTGACTTTTAAGGTAACCCATATTTTACTTTTAGGCGACCGGCCCGTTCCTGCACATAGGGGCGGTAGCAGCGGTCACAGCTCTCTCCTGGATTGTGGCGGGACAAGTGGCTCGAGCGGAGAAAACAAGTGAGTTTCTGGTGAAACTGAGATTATGACTAATGTTTACCTGTTGTGAGGGTCCGTGACATACATGAACAGTAGAATCAATGATTTACTGTGTGTGCACACCGGCCCTTCCACCCCACCCTCCGCCCCACACTGTTGTGATAACGAACATTCCTACAGGATCACGTGACCCTTCTCAGCAGGGACATATTGACTTTTTCCTCTTTGAGTGAATAACCTTTTACTGAATGGATGTGACGTCCCCTCGCGTCACTCAAGACAAATAAAATGTACTTAAATAATCTGTTTAATAAAAAAATGCTTAGCAAACAAACAAACATTTAACGTTTAGCTTTAGGGAATGCCTTCTGGGTAAATGTTCTGTATCATAATAGTTTCCCCCTCTAACTCACTGACATTTTAAAATAAGATAAGATATTCCTTTATTGTCCACACATGGGGAAATTTCGTGTTGATTAAAATGAATGATGATCTATGATAAATTGTATTTATTTTAAACCTGCACATTCTACAATTTTTGGGACATCTATACCATCACAATTTGGCTTTTAATTTGCTCAAATACATTAGCCCATTTCTGCAGTCCTTTTGTGGTCCGTCTGTAACAGGAGAGCTGGCTTGGCCCCGCCCTGTAGCTGACCTTGAAACCTATTCACTCCTTGTGTGAGTGCGTCTCTGTCACTGTCATCACTGTTGCTTTGAACCAACAAATGTGTTTATTGTCCCGATAAGATTTTCCCATGTGGGTATTTTAAATTTCTATTTACCGTACAAAACCAAAAAATGCTGGAAACAAGAAAATAATAATAAACATGGATTTTTTTGTATCATTTTTATCATAATGAGTGTTGTTAATAATAAGTGTTGTTGTAGAAAAGCAACAACAGGGACCGAAGTGGAAAATTAGCTCTCAATGTATTTATTAGACTTTGTATGCATCACATCAGCTGCTTGTAACTATGTCTGACTACACTGTCCCTGCCAAAGAAATCAAGTTAAAAAATAAAAAGTGTCGTCAAGTTAATTAGAGGACATTTCTGCAAAGATTCTGTTCAGTTCTGAGACAAACAGCATTTGAGGCACTTGTCATTGCATTTTTATCGGTCAATATTATTTTAGTTTGAGAGTGCCGTGTCTTTATGGCCAGTGTCTTGAATGTTAAAAATGTGTTAGGCGATATCAACCGCCCAATTCTGACATGAACAGATAATGAACTAACTAAATGAAAATGTCAGTTTTCCAGGTGGTGGTGGTGCTGTTGTACTTCAGTGTCCTCTTGGCTCTGTACACGGTGCCTTTGTACGTTACCTCTCCGTGCATTATGGACCCCTCAAACCTCAAGCAACGTCCAGATGTCATCGGCCACCAAGGAGCAGCCATGGTGGGTCAGCTGGCAGTTTACAGTTTAAATTAGCTTTGACAAATTCCATTCCTCACGCTTTCATACAGGGCTCCACAAGTGCTTACATGGCATTGTTTCTTCTTTGTGTGCGTTGCCAGTAGTTGGCAGACTCCTTTTGACAACTATAGTTAATTGAAACATTGTGGGAGGTTGTTCCTATACTGCACTGTCTCTCTGAAATGTTCAATTTAATAAATATAAAACGTGAACGTGAATCAACAATTTTTAACTCGTTATAAAACCGTTTACGGCACAGAACACAGACAATTTCTTTCCACTTCTAACGCCTCTGCACCTCTTCCCTTTTAAAACCGAACATTTCAAAAGTCATAATATTTTATTCATAAGCATTACTCATACGCCCAGTTACGCTCCCTGCTCTGTTCCCTGGTATTTGTGTAATCAATCAGCTCTGGGCTAAATTTAGGCGTGGCTCTTCAGGCTGTGAGAGTCTCCCACTGGGTTACACAAACTGCATTTGGTTTCCCATAAGGACCGTATTGATTAAAGCATTATCCTCCTCTGTGTTCCAACCTTCGGCCTTATGAAACCTGGAACTTCGAGGGCGACCTCTTTTCAACAACTTTGAACATCATGGACATTTTTGTGAAAGGAGTGTTATTTTAGAAATCTTATTGTTGTATAAAATAGTTTACTTTGTACGCAGAAGTTTTATTCTGACTACATTGGGCTATTCTATTTGTAGGGGTCAAACCAAAAGGCAGACGGAATTAGGGGTGGACAATTTTGAGTGTTTAAGTGGATTATGCCGCTGACTATAATCAGAAAATATTGTGGAATTCTAATCTTTAAATGTATTAATTGAGTATCTCACAAATATAAAAGAACTGTAAAATTACCCACAAAAGTGCAGACATGTCACAGTAAAGCCTTATTTGAAAGATTAGAAATAAAAAAATGGAACAAACATCTTTCAAAGGTTTTTTTAATGAAGCACACTCCTGATATCGTTGTCTATATCACCCTACTTGATCTTCAAAAACAACATCCACAACATTATATATTGCTTAATGCGCGATTTATCGAGGATTTGTTTTATTTTTGTGATTGTGTTTTTTTTAAATTATGATTATTATTTATGTTTTATAGCCTGTAAATAGATAGAATTTTAAATGCTTCATTCAATGTCAAATGACCAAACTGTGTGTTCCCAGATTGCTCCAGAGAACACAATGTGGTCCTTCCAGAGAGCGCTGCAGATGAACGTCACTGGACTGGAGACTGATGTAACTATTAGGTGTCTAAACACACCACACACACAGACACACAAGGACACACTGACACACTGAGTCGCACAAAGACATAAAGAGACACAGAGAGAGACAGACAAATCAATAAGTTAAACACTCAAAGTCAAACAGATATAAGGCTGTGACGTCACTGTTCAGTATCTGTAACTCAGTCACTGATTTGATCAAAATTATGTCTATAAATGTGCCTCACGTTTACTATTCGTATCATTACTTGATTGCCTTTTAGGAGTTAGTCACAACTGTATGTACAATATAAATATGAAGACAATATAATACTTCAGGTGGAAAAGCTACAGCCTCTGTGTTTGTCTACATTACTCATCTGGTGGTTACTAAGCAGTGAGCACAGTTTCCATAGAAAATCATCTCATCTCTTATTCATAATATCAATGTTGGGCATGGTCTATTGAGACTAGATTATGCTATAGACTATTTGTTGGACTTTCTTAATGAACATGTTTGACATTTTGCTGTTATAATGCAGCTCAAAATACGACTGCAATAGTTTTTCAAGTGGACTAGTCACGATTAGTCGATTAATTGTTGCAGCCCTATTCTATTCTTTATTGTTTACCATGTTGGCTCATGGTTGTGTGAGAGTTAAGGCTGTGTAATTTAGCACATTATTACAAATAAGTGTAATAACAAAAATATAAAACAACTGTAATATATAGGCCCTTGTTCTTAAGAAAAATAAATGATTGCCTCTGATACATAATAAGTCTATTTTTCAACTTAACTTTTGACAAACAATACATAATTATTGTCTTTTTAAATAATCAGGATTTCAATGTATTTTTTTTCTTAACTGAGCGGCCCTCGTAAGTGTTGTATGCGAGTGGTCCACAGACGGTGTGTTGAGGCAGGACGTGAACGACATAATGAGAGAGGACGGGCAGAGACACTTAAACAAAGGCAGAGGAAGTGGCGGAGGAGGACGCTGCAGTTTGTGATGTGGAGACGGAGTCACTCAAGCATGTTCTGTCAAGTCTGTGGCAGAGCTTTACTCCTGGAGACCGATCTTGGGTTTTAATGGCAAGGTTCTTGTCTTGGACCAGACCTCGGAGCGCGTCAAGCAACTGTTATGCTACAAATTAGCGGCTGTGATTGGCACTTTATTTCAAATGCCGTCTTAATCTCGTGTCATTCACTGTGAAAAGGTGAACTGCCAGAAGAAGAAAATATAGACATTTCCAATATAGCCAATACACTTTATATAGCACATTTTATGAACTGAAAATGCTGCACAGAAAACTAATCAAAATAAACAATTGCTCAACCTAAATTTAAAAAAAAAATCTAAAACTATGTATACATACTCTAAATCAATTAATAGTAGCTAAACATGTATCAAATGAAAAGTGTAAAATATTAAAAAGTAATTAAATACATTAAAATGCTCATTAAAAATAATAACTCGCGCTGTGTTTAAAGCCAGTGAATAAAAGTGGGTTTTAAGACGGTGGGGGCAGTGAATGAAAAGGACTGTGAATAAAACTGACCTTTGCCTTATCGTCCGTGTTTTACGAAGCTTGTTGACAATGCTCATGGTCATTAGCTGCTTGTGTCTCTGCAGTTTTAGTACCTGCCTCATGGACGTGTTAGTCATACAGTTAGTCGAGGTGAGCTGTTGTTGGTGCGGGCTGCTGACAGGTGAACTCCAGGTCTAATTAGACCTGATGACAGCCCAGAGACGGTGAGTCTCCACACGCGCTTTACACAGAGCTGACTAACAAACGGACCAGCTAAGAGTTATGTCTAATCACACGCTCAACTTTCAAATTCTGCGGTTTTCCAAACAAGACGACCAGACGGGACGGTCATTTGAATGGCAAAGCAAAAACACATGCGCTTTTTGTACAGTTGTTATTGTGTATTTGTTTTATTCAAATCAGGAAAGCAATAACAGATGTAGAGGAGAGCAATATGCAGGATTATGTTATATACATAATTCAGACCTCCTAATGAATGTCTCGCCATTAGATTTTTACAATACTGTACACTACAACTAACTATTATTTTAGTAGACAACTAGTCAGCAATTTATTTTTTTCAATTGGTCGGCTTTTCAAATATTTATTTTCTATTGTACATTTATGGCAGCTGAAGGTTTCTACCTGGAGAATATTCACCAATAAAATGGATTATTGAGGAAAATTTGATTAAATAATGAAAAAGTGTTTTTGCATATGTTTTAGAGTTGAGTCCAGATAACGTTTACGGTTATATTTTATTGTCGACTAGGCACGAGTTGTCGATTCATTGTTGAGACCCTATTCTACACTTTTATGGGTAATTTACAGTCTGTTTACATTTGTACAATACTATTTTTAAAGACACGTGAGGTTCTAGCACTTTTCTCTTGGATTGCCTAAATATCTTCTGATTATCGTCATTATTGCCCAGCCCGAACTTAAACGGAGGAAGAGATGATTAGTTGTTGCAGCAGTTGGGAATAAAACGCTTCCTGTATAGCTTTGCCTTATACGTTGTTTATTTTCCGTCCGCAGTCTGGATGGAGTGCCCTTCCTGATGCACGACGCCACACTGCGCCGGACCACGGACGTACAGAAGGTGTTTCCGGAGCGACAGTGGGACGACGCCTCCTCCTTCAACTGGACTGACCTGCGGCAACTCAACGCAGGACACTGGTTTCTCAAGGTAAACCCGTTTTTTGTAGCATTATGAATCTCTATTTTTTTTTTTTTACAAATTTGATTCAAAAAGGGTTCATGTATTATTTCAACAAAAATATCAGTTTTTGGCAACTTGTATTTGTGAATTGTACTGAATCTTGCATTGCATCCTTATTGGCTCCAGGGGACTCGCATGCATCACTTTCTCATTTGTTTCATGGTCGAATGTAGCAGGGTTGTGTAATAAATGTCAACATGCTTTTGAAACATAAGCACATTGTTCACACAGAACGATGCCCGATGATTAGGTCAGTCTCCTCCATAAATTGTCGAAATTCAAACACTGTTCAACTCTGTATGTCTTTTCAGCTTAATAGACGCTGAGAGGATTTATGTAAAGGACAAGGTTGCATGAGCGTTCTGTTCCCGGTGTGTCACTTTCCATTTGCATCAGGATTACGACCTCTTAGTCTTTCTCATTGCCTTCGTTTTTCGCTGCTTTGCTACTTTTGGGTCGAATTAAGACGATTCTCTGTTTTTTATGACTGAGTTGTTTACAATGTAGAGAATATATCAAAATTACGCAAGATTTTTTATCGAGTCCACAAAAGAGCCAAGCAAGGCAAGGCAAATCAACTGGAAAACTATGGAACAAACAAATGTACTTGATGATTAGACGTAGGAGATGTTTGCTTTGCATCTTTAGTTTCTGGAAATATGCAATGGTCTATTTTTATTATGTCTGTCTTATAGGATTGTCAGAAAATGGATACCAAGATACTAATTGATAATATCAAAACTGGATACTTACAAAAATCTCACCTTTCCTGAGTAGTTTTGGAATAGTTTTTATCTATATCAGCGCTATGAAAAGACCACATGGTAACATAATTTTGACTTGAACATGTTGAGTATCTTTACGTCTATGTGCTCCCTTCTAATCCCTTAATGTCCGTGTTTCCTCGGTAGTGTACACCTGCTCTCCCTGACCCCCGTCCTCTCTCGCTCTGTGCCTCAGGACGACCCGTTTGGGACCGCGCGAAGCCTCTCCCCTCACGAGAAGCAGCTGATCGGAAACCAGAGTGTGTGCAGCCTGGAGCAGCTCCTCACGCTGGCCTCCTTTAACAACTGCACAGTGGTCTTCAAACTGAGGAAACCGCCCCCCGAGCACCCCAGCCACTACAGCTGGATCAACCACACTCTGCAAACGGTGCTCAAGTCAGGCATTCGACAAAGTTTGGTGAGAAGAGGAAGAATTGTTTTTTATTTATTATTAAAACATTGAAATGAAAATGAAAACATAAATGAACCAAATGTGCAGTAACGGATACAATTAATTATTTTCTTAATGCACACTTTAAGTGAATTACTCTGAATGTCCAATCTTTTGAGTACAATTTGGGCCACTCCACCATTCTTTGATGTGCTTATGTGTTATTAATTGTGTGTTCCAACTTGATTTCCTCTAATCAATGGCCAAAAGTCCCTTAATTGTCACCTATAAACTGGAAGCAAAAACGTGTGACTAGTGGCTTAAAATTAAGTGCATTTCTTTTCTAATCTTAAGGTGTTTTGGACTCCTGAAGAGAACAGAGCGGAGGTGAGAAAGATGGCGCCTGGCCTGGTCCAGTCCTCATTAGTCAAACCCAAGAGTCCAGAGGCTCTTGAGCGCGACGGCATCAGCGCGATGCTGCTCCGGTACAACCAGGCCAACACACAGGAAATCAGGTAACATGTTCTGTACTGCCAACACGGATCCATACATTTATTTACTCTTGCAAAATCAGAAAATGCATCCAATTGTAATGCACTGTAAATGTCAAATAAAAAGTGTAATAAAAAAGTAAAGCCAAACAAAATCTGCCCCAGATGAATCTAATCTGATGCTACTTGTGTACAACTTGATGCAAGTATATTTTTCCTTGTTTCCAGTGTCTTTTTTGAAGTGATCCTTGCTTTCTCCGGGTCATAAAACCTCTTCTCGCAGTCATGGCATGTTTGTATATAGTCTCATCAACTAATTTAATGATCGAATAATCATCAACAATTATCTCAACTTGTTTCAGTCCTACGTGATTTAGACTGGCTTTGTTTAAAATAGCATGGTTTTCCAATATAAGTCATACCAAAACATTGATTCTTTGACAAACGTTGGACATGAATGACATAAAAGCACGTTGTGTGTTTGCAGAAATCTCTCCCAAAACAACATCAACCTCACCCTTTACACGGTGAACGCGCCCTGGCTGTACTCGGTGCTGTGGTGCAGTGGCGTGCCCTCTGTCTCCTCTGAAGCGCCACACATCCTCAATAAGCTGCCTTACCCCATTTGGCTCATGGTAAGTGTCCCATTTTCTAGATGAAACGCAATGTACATAGTATATTCAAGTGTCCTTCAGCTGCAGAGACACGTTTATCCATCTAATGTTACGGTGGATGTTTATTTTTGAATCTCTTGCGCCCTCTAGTGGACATAGACGCATCTCACCTTTGGGATTTATGTGTTTGCAGAAACCTGATGAGTACTGTGTGCTGTGGGTAACCGTGGACCTGGTCTCCTTTGCTGTTGTCATAGCAATATTCATACTCCAGAAGTAAGTACAGTCAAATACATTCTTCATTCATTTATCCAGAGGAGTTTATTGCACTTTATCGCACAAGTCAAGCTAACATTTGCATAGTCATTTAAGAGGATTATTGTTATAAAATCTATTATCTATGGTTTGGAAATGGATCAACCAATTTTAAGATCCGCCAATGTTTAACTTCGAATGTAGTAAGTTTGCAATTACAATTTTAGCTTAAAATATTGCTTTTATTGTCTTTCTTTCTCTCTTTTACTATGGAATGCACCTGTGTGACTGAGGAAAAAAAAACAAAATCGCTTTGAATACGCAGAAAATACAATGATGTTTTTATCAGTTTTCGTGTCAAATGAGGAATTTAACTGTTTAATACATTAATCAGGTCAAAACTTTACATTTTAGCAGCAAATTTGTTAGAAACTCTCCTTTTCTTAACTTCACTGTAGAATATTTCCCATGTTACAATTCAAGTATTTTTACAGTCAATATATCTGTCCTTTTCCCTTGAACACATCTCAAGCAGACTGTGTTCCTTTCTGATTAATTTCCACTAAGCTTTCACTACAGATAAAGTGAAAACGGCTGTCTACCTGCTGAGTTTATTTGTAATCTCCTTTACTTTATCGGCTAAAATGATGATGAACTTTACGCAGAAGTGTGTAAAGTGTTGCTGCCCCTTTTGACTTTGCTGCTGCGTCGGAACTGACTCTGTCTCTTGTCTCCTGCTGTGTTTTGTCCCGCTTTTGTCCCGGTCCTTCTCTGCTCTGCCCGATGTGCATGCTCCTCTCTCTGCTGCACTCTGGCCTCTTCTCTCAGCTATCACACAATCAGGTAACGGGCCCCTCTTCCACAACCCCCACAGAAATCCTTAAGTCGTTGTCCATCTTTTCCTATCTGTCTTTCATTTTTTTGTTACCTCGCCGTTCATTACAAAAGTCACTGTCGTTCTACCATTTGATTTCGTTTGTGGTTTCATCATTTACTACTCTCACACTTTCACATTTTCTGATCTGCCGCACACGTTTACAGCCTGTGTCTTTACTCTTATCAGCTCGTGCAACAGCTGAATATTACGTTACTTCCTGTGAAGGAGAAACCCACGCCATTTTCCACCCACACAAAAAAAATCAAAGGCTTTTTATCACGCATTTCTTTAAGCCAAATTGATCACTTTATTAAGAGGGTTTTTACTGTCCAGACCGTTCACTGGGACTAATGCTTTTGGGCTAATTGAACTCAGCACAAGTCTGTTTCACTGAAGGAAAAGACTGATAATGTTTGACTGATAATAAATCATGAGAATATTGGACAGTTCAGTGGATTCACATAAAGTTGGCTGATAGTGCTCGTTTTGGTGAACTACACATAAAAACATGGAACTGTAAACAATATTGCAATAACAAATGCATTTTTCATTTTATTTTTATTTATTTTTTGCAGCCGTTTCAACTAGAGCTGGGTTTCGATTCAAATTTCAAGAATCGATTCGATTCCGATTTTTACGTTTCAAAAGCGATTTCTCAGATCCCATCCGATTCGCTCCGATTTCGATCTGATTTCCGATTCGATCCGATTTCGATTCGATCCGGGGGTTAATGTTATTAAAATTGAAAAATGTATTTGAACCGTTTCCTTCACTTCATGACTGTAGAGAAGCAACATATTAAAACTAGTATTATATCAATATTAAACAGCAAATCTTACAAGTATTGGTAGTTACTGATGGCTGGAACTGGACTGATGAAAAGGTTAAGGGTCAATCTACCCTCAAGAAAGATAATCCAGGAGTCCTGAATTATCTTTCTTGAAGGTAGATTGAAGTTCACTGAGGGAAATGTAGAAAATAATTTTAATTTAAAAAAAAAAAAAAAAAAAAAAAAATCGATCTTTGAACGTACGAATCGATAATCGTCATTAATATGCGAATCGATGCGGAAAATCGATTATTTCAACCCAGCTCTAGTTTCAAACAACATGCTACTTCCCTCACCGCTAACCTCCATTAAAATTAAAATTCAGCTTTCATCATTAAAACATTTACACATTGCGAGTTAAATCGACACATCCCATAGTTCAACTTAAACACTAACAAGGAGATTCAAAACCATTTCATTTGAACATTGAACGTATATTCTAACATTTACTTATGTCATGTCATCATCTTCTCACAAATCCAAAGATCTGACGCTCCTGTTCTAAACCTGGTCAAACCTCTCCAAACATTCGCCCAAACTCTTCCTCGTCTGACGTGTTGTTCTGCTGCAGGTATCGCTCCAGTGGCATTCACAGCTACAACCCTGAGCAGATCATGCTGAGCGCTGCAGTGAGGAGGACGAGCCGCGACCTCAACGTCATGAAGGAAAAACTCATCTTCTCTGGTATGACACTTTAGACCGAAGTTCCTCTCTCTGGACTTTTGTGATGTGCTCATCTAATCTTTAACAACCAGTGGTTCTCAAATGCAACTGTTCTTTTGGCCAAGTCCTGATTTATATCCACTTTTGTCCTGGTTTAGCCGGTTATGTCATGTTATTATCTTTGTTTTAGTCCTGGTTTTTCCCAATTTAATCCCAGGAAAGTCCCAGTGTAGTTCTAGTCCTAGTTTAGTCCTGGCCCATAGACCTTAAATAGCGTTGTCCTGTTTAGTTTAGGTTTAGTCCTGTTTCCAACCTAGACTTTGTTGCTATATTATGACTAATTCAAGACAAATTTTGTACCAAATGGATAATTCTCTAGTAATAAATGTTTATGAATCATTCTTTACATGTTTTGAATAATAGTTTATCGTTATCTTTATCCTGATTTAGTCCCACTTAGTTCCAAAAATCCAATTTATTCGAGCAACAATTTTGAGAACCACTGTTGTGCTGCCTGCCCTTGTCTGAGTTCTTTTGACGCGTCCGCGGTCTGAGCATGAATCTCTCTCGTGTGCTTCCTTGTCCACTTCCTGTTTCCTGTGTCAAAGGTCATGCCGTGTTGTAGCCGTGTGCCTCCTCACCAACTCATCGCCACCAGCATCGCCTCTGCCTTTTACCCCCCTTCACCACCATCACAAGCACTGCATCCTAAACTCTGTGTGCCCCCCTCCACCCCTCGCCCTGTCTCCACCTCCTCTGCATTTGTTCTGCTCAAGATGCCCTCCAGTTTAGGGGAGACTAAGCGGACCCCCGAATGGACTCGTGTTTGTCCTGGGGGCCAAAGGTAAGGTACAAAGAAGTAGTTTGAAGGTTTTAGAGGTGGGAGGAGTTAATAATAAATAAACCTTAAGCTCTTAAATAAAGGCCATTTATAAACCTAAGATTTTTTTTAACTTTACAACTTTGTACTTTAAGTTACAGCTAACGATTATTTTAGTAGTTTATGATTATTTCTATTTTTCAGACTTTTTAAATTCTTTCATCATATTTTGACCACATAAAGGTTAAAATATGATGACTAAAGATAGATTTCTAGATGGAGAATATTTACATACAAATGTATTATTGATGAAAAGATATGCTATTTTTTAACATTTCTGTCTATAAAGTCCAGATAAGGATGTACAAAATACAAATGCAATTATGTTTTTTTAAGTGGACAATTAGTCGATTAAAAGGCACTTGAATACAGTTTACAAATATTGCTACTAAGGAATCAAATGGCAATTTCATGTCATTATTAGATATTAGGATATTAGGGCTGCGACGATCGTTTTTTCTTCATTGGTTCTGTAAAGTGGCACTAATGACTGCGTCTCCCCCTCTGTCGCCCTCTAGAGGTGGAAAACGGTGTGACCAGCGCAGAGGAGCTGTATTCGAACAATGGCTACAACTACTACAGTAACCAGGGCCAATGACGTGGACACTGTAGCACCTGTACATTGTATAAAATGTTTTGTTTGTGCATAACTGAAAACACTAGCACTTTTACTGATTCAATTCACCAAATGTTTTGGCTCGACTTGATGCTTGATTTTATGTTTGCTTGATATTGATACCTGTTTTCTAATGAAGCACTGCCTTGGAAACCCTCTCTATATATATTTCTTTGCGGCATGAGATAAACAGTTCTTGCTCTTGAGACTACTATTATTACTGACATGAATATTTAAAAATGAAACTAAGCTGTTTACAGAAGCCCTGCCTTCCTCTTCAGGTAAATATCATCTATGTAAGATAATTATTGATGATCAATGCATGTGAATAACAGTGATGAGCATGTTTACATGTGAGCTGTTTGGAGATAGAATGAGTAATAGTATTTTATGGTTAATGTGAATGTTTGAGTTTTTTAATGTGCTCGATGTATTTTGGTGGGAATGTATTTTTAAGCTTGGCTGCAGTGCTGTTGTTTATTGTACAAGTTAAACTGATGCGTGACCAATGTGATGGCAATAAACGGTGTCATTGCTCAAATCAAAAGTCACACACTTGCATTATTAAATATCTCAAAGTATTTACTGCTCATGTGACCTACAGATCTGTAAACTGTGCCACAAGTAAAATGTATATAGTTTTAACTTTGACGCTCAAGAAATGAGAAATGACTGCACAAGTAAAATGATAAAGCATTTAATTCCATAAGTATTTGTTGACTGAACAGTGTACATTTTCTATTAAATTCATTGTGTATTTGACAAACCAGTCGTCTAAAGGCGTATAACCTACAAGGCACTATAAAGCCTTTGGTCCTGCAGAAGAACGACCACAGTTGACCTGCTCATCCATGACGCACAAAATCACGAGGAAAATGGTCAAGCTGGTCAACAGATGGAAGTCCTCAAAGTGCAACAGTCTCTCCTCTTCAGTCTCTGTTGGTAAACGTGAATCGTGTCCAAGTTTTTTGTTTGTTTTTAACCCAGTGTGAAGATATTGCACTGATGATGCTAAAAGGGAGGTCATAGTTTTCTCTTTGTGCGCATAGTACAGTTCTTACCCTGGACTGACCAAGAGAAGTGAAGCGTGGTTAAATGTAACGGATTGGACCACAAGGAAATGGCTTAAAACAAAACTTGCTAAAAGAATTGAATCAATAGCAAACACTGTTAATGCAATAATTAATAAAAGACATTGGCTTGTTTAATTGTCCATTGCAACTGACAAAAGTGCCATTAATCATGATTACATTTTGACATAGAAAAGCATCTCTGGAAAAGGCACAGTAAACAATAAATAAAATAAATAAAAAGATGTACAGGCCCTTAAAGTGTTTGGTCTTCCAGATAAACGTCTATGACGTTTTCCCTTTCACATTATGTATTCTACAGTGGCAGCATTGAGCTTAATAACCACTCCTCCAAATAAACAGAGGAATGTGAGTTACCCCTGCTCGTCCCAGACAAAACCCCTCGCATCGGTGAAGTCTGGTGATGCTGTGCAAATGACGTTTTGGAAATGTAAAAAATCTGCCCTGATCAGTTCAAGTTCTTTTTGCGCAAGTGTCTATTGGGAATCTCTATCGCGCTCACTTGTAAAGGCCAAGAGCCGCCCATGATCCCGGCTTGAATGGCGACACCTGTGACCACAGCCATGTCCGGGTCTACGGACGTGTTCGGCTCCTTCCCAAAAAACTCCGTGATCATTTTCCTGATGCGCGGTATTCTCGTCGAACCTCCCACCAGCACGATCTCGTCCACTTCTCCTTTTTCTAAACGTCCTTCAGCTAAAACCGTCTCGATGGGAGTCAAAATTTTCTGGAAAAGGTCCTCGTTGAGCTCTTCAAACTGTTGCCGGGTGATTTCAGCGTTAAACACGACCTCTTCTGACGGGTCGGAGCGGTCGCGGGTGTGGAGGTGCAGCGGGACGTGGACGTTGGCCGTGGGGTGGACGGTTAGGTCGAGCTTGGCCGCTTCCACCGCCTGGCGTAAACGGTGAATGTCTTCTTTAAGCGCGGGGGCGACGCCGAACTCCTGTGTGACGCGCTCCATGGTGTACTGGAGCAAGCGCTGGCTGAAGTCCTGACCTCCCAGTTTGTTGTTCCCCGCCATGGCCCTGGTGAGGAACATGCCGCCTTGTTTGTTGAGCAGAGACACGTCCAGGGTCCCGCCGCCCAGGTCCACCACCAAAACGTTGAACACGTCCACCTTGTGCAGCCCGTAAGCCATGGCGGCTGCGGTCGGCTCGTTTATGACGCGCAAGATCTCCAAACCTGTGACGGAACAAAGGAATCTATAAGTAACAATGATATTTACAGTTTTATTGTGTTTTTACGACATCACATTCAAAATACACACTCAAAAGACCAGCACAGCCACACAAAGCTTAACATTTAAAGTTCCACAAGTAAAAAGACTGAAAGGTTGTAATTGTTCTTGGCCTTTAGGTTGAAAATTAGATAATAATCATTACCAAAACTAAGTGTTACTGGGAAGAAAAAAAACTGACAAAATGTTACTTTTCCTGAACTTTCTTGATCTTTATCAGAACACGTGGTAACATCTATGAAACTATCATGTGGCAAATTGCATTCTTCTACAGTCTAAAAGGAGTGTTTTTTATAATCTTGGTATTAAAATTGGTATTGATCTTATTCCTTAAAATCAAAACTGAGATGACATTTTAAGATTGTGGCAACACTAGGTCCACAGAGCTTCATTTGGTCTTCTGGGTTGTGTTCAAACTAGCAAAAACACAAATACAGACTAAACCTGTGGACAAAACGAGCCTACATCAGGACTAAACTCTATTCAACCCAGTGCCAAACCAGCAAAAGCCAAAACGCAGCCTTTAGTTCGTAACTTTTATGGTTCTAAAGTGGTCGGTTATAAAGAGATCCAAAAGCAAATGATGATATAAAGTAAAAGGCATGAACATCGATGTACTACGGTCTGGATAAATCTTTTCAACCGCAAAATCCCCGATATCCCACGTGTCCAACAAAAAGGACGAGACATTTTTAGTAAAGCCAGTAGCAGACTGACCGGCGAGGTTTGCGGCTCTGATGGTGTAATTCCTCTGGCGCTCGTCAAACTCGGCGGGCACAGAAATGACCGCTCTCTGGATGGGGACGCCCAGATGCAGCTCCGCCATCTTCTTCATCTTCAGCAGCAGCCTTGAGCCGATAAACTCTGGGCTCACGGTGAAAGTGTGGTTTGTGGAGATCTCAAACTCAGCGCTGCCATTGTTATTTATCACCTGAAGAGGGAATCAAAATCATGATCAACACCTTAATGAAATGTTCATTAGTTATAAACAAATGTGTAACTAACTGTATAACGAATGTACAACTATTCTCACTGGGTACATTAGCTTGGCCAGTAAAATCAGATCACTAGAACAATCAGATCAAACAGTAATACGATTTAACTTTTGGTGTGTGTTTACTTGCAGACCAAAATCTGTTTATTATCAGATTTCTGGACCTTTAAAGTAATTCAAATCACATGCAAAATCTGATGTGAGTCAAAGGGCTCAGAATCATGTTTAAATATAATTCAAATAAAATACTAATTTGTTTTTGAGTGTGTATGTTACCTCAGCTACTAATGTTTGTCAGTTAATCTGGATTTTAAGAGTAACTGTTGTACTTGGAAGACGGTACAGAAGTACAATGATTTTTAAAATAAGAGTTATGTTTAGGGTTTTTGATAATTGTCTTTGACACATTTGCCCTTTTTCAGTGGCAATACTTAGTGTGAACAATCAAAGAAATCAGATAGATCACATCACAAGTACATGACATCTAAACCATCATAATAATCAGATGAATTTGGTGTGCATGTGAACATAGCCTTAGTTGAAGACCCAGCAGCTAAAACATGGAGTGTAACATGTGGTATTACAGCCCTTTCTCACAGTAAATTACACTATTTCCAGAGGGCATTTTGCAGTAAACAGTTGTATATTGCGTAAGTTGAACTCCTAAGCAAACAGAGCCTTTACCTTAAATGGATAGCGTGCACTTTCCATCTCCAGGACTCCAGGCTCAAAGATCTTCCCTATGAACCGCTTGGCGTCGTAGACAGTGTTTTGTGGGTTTGCGTCCGCCAGGTCCACGGCCTCGTGTCCCGCCAGCACCGCGGTGCTCGTGAAGGACACGGCGCTGGGGAGGCTCTGTCTGCCCGCTTCATCCGCGATCACCTGCACCTCTCCGCCGCCCGGGAGGAAAACACCCACGGAGCAGAAGGTGGTGCCCAGGTCCACGCCGATCACTTTGGGTTTAGGGGGAGGTAAATACTGCTGGCCCAAGTAACCGGCCAGAAACAGCGCGAGTATCACGGAACCTGTGAGGAAACACCGGGAAACACAGGTGACTCGCACCGGCGGCTAGCAATAGCATCGCGTGGCTAAACATATCAACATCAGGGAGAAAGACACGTTTGAAGCTCACTTACCGATCATAGATATTTCACCCGCCATCACAGCGCGCTGTCCTCAAAAGGACTGACGCTAAAATGTACAAAACTGCGAAATATATCAATACAATGCGCCTACAGCTTGTACCAGGATGTGACAGCTGGAGCAAAGCGAACCAAATAACTACACGTCAACGTTACACGCTTTCTAGTGCATTCTGGGTAATGTAGTAAAAGTGGTCTTCCTTTACCGGATGCACGCGGGCTTTTTAGGCTCTTCCAACAAAGATGAAACAGAAATATGTCCCCCTAACCCCCTAACAGGTCTGATTGAGGCAAACATGATCTACAAAACCTACAGACACACAAACTAACCATATAGAATTACATGTTCAATAAGCTGCTACTTGGTACTATTTCACAATTTTACTTCAATTCCCATGAGTGCTTGCGCTTTTTACGCACAGACCCCTTCCGTGACGTCACGTCAATGTGTTTGGATTGTCAACCAATTGGAGCAAAACAAGTCTATAGTTTATTTAAGTCTATTATAATTCTACTACTACTATTATTACTATTAATACTCAAGCTGACCACCTCTAATACAGAGGTGTGTGGTGCGATGGATATAATACAGATTTAGCTTTTTATTTATGTTTTCTGTCCCTTAAAACGCAGTGAAAGAGTTTGGAATCGCAATAGATCATGTCACATTTTTGACTTATTATATTTATTTGAAAACAATAAAAACACACATGAAAGCATATATTGATAATAGAAAAACTATATAAAAATTGGATACATCATTTATAATTCCCTATAATTGAAATATTTGTATTATCCTGTTCTATGTAAATATTGCTCTTCATGTGGCACTGGAAAAGGTGGGACTTGCTGGGACAAGTGACAGGGGCCTAAATAGTATTTTATATTTTGACTGAACAAAAGGAATAGGCCTACTAATAATTGTATTTAATATTCATTTTATTTGGCAGGTTATTTAGAAAATGTACACAACATGATACATACACAACATCTGACTCGGAGTTTAAAAAAAATAACATTCACATTTTTATAAAGATATGTACATCCAAAATGACTTTCGTATTTTATTTTAGAGAAGAAAAATACACAAAGATTATATATAATCCGGGATAATAAGGGCTATACATGTCAAAGGTGTGATAAATTACAAGAGATAAATAAAACATAGATTTAAAATGTACAGTCTGATTGTTTTCATTTGGGAAACATCACAGTTGTACCAAATCTTGTGTGTGGTTTCATCCTTTGGGGAATATATTAGATCCCTATTGCTTTCTGGTCATGTCATGTGACTTGGTGGAAATATCGCTCCAGTTTTTGATGTGAAAGTGTCACAGTTCTGAGTCCTCATGAGCTAACGGCTTCAGTGAGCACCTCCGCGTCCTCTTTGGTGTCGGAGCACTCGGACGGGATGAAGCAGCCCGAGTCTCTGGGGCAGTCGCTGTCCTCCTCCTGCTGGCTGTGGGTCGATTGATCCTCTTCTGTGTCTGCTACATCTTCTGCGGAGACCAAATGAGAGCAAACGATTATTCAAAAGTTACCAAATTGAGTTAATGAGCGTCAATTTAAAAGGCACATGGCACGTTTTCATGTTTTTCTAATTGTAAATTTGTTTGGTGAGATAATCCCTGTGGTACATGGGTTTACGTCAGGCATTTTGCAGTTTGAGAACGCCATTTGACAAATACAAGTTGAAAATGACAGAGCTGAATCCCTCTGTGATGTCATCAATAAGTGACATGCCATCGAAAATGCAACTTACGCGCAAAGGACACATTTTTCTCAGACAGTTTAAACAATCACTTAACAAAATAAAGGTGTTATCAGGTATATCAGGTTATATATGTTGTCAAAACATAACCCCTGTGTAATTTATGTGGATTTTGGCCCTTGTTTACAGTCTGGTTGCTCAGTAACGGTTGTGGAATTACCTCTACCTCTGCTGCCCATGTCCAACCAGGAAGTACAATTATAAACATCACCAAAATAACAAAACGGGGGAAAAATGGTTTGTTTTTGTAAAATCTTAAATATGTTTTGTCTAAGCTGTCATTTGCACTTTAAGTTATATCCAAGAGAGATTTACTTCTACAAATCTCATCTTAATTTTGTTCAGAGGAGATTTTAAAAGCAAAATATGTCAGATGTGGTACTTGAAAAGAATGGGAACTTTGGATAGGGATAGGCTACATTTCCGTGTGTTGTACTAACTTCCTATTTGCATGTTGTATTTGTTTTGCCACCTGCCTAAAGCCTGCGGATGTAGCTACAATCCGGCATATTTACATGTGTTCAATAAAGTTGTTCATTCATGCGCATTGTCCCTATCAAATAAATAAATAAATAACCATAAATAACCATAAATAGATACTAACATGCAACAAAGCGCACAATTTTATTAATTCCTTTAACAGGGAGCACTAATCCTCATGCTGTCAAACCACTAAACTAATGGCGTCTGTGGAGCTTGATTAAATGATGCGATGTTATGTGCGTGAAGAGCGCTTGGCTCGGTCCCACTGAGGCCTCCCATCTGCCAGTCACAGGCTCCAAACACGGAAAATAACAATGAACAACTGAACACGGCATTAAATACAGGACGCACAAAGAGCCAAAACAAAATAAAAACAAATTTAAACGTGAATCACTAGCATTGCTACCTTTTACGGTTTATTCTTTTACTTGTAGCATTATATAAACAGACAATCTACTGAAACACGTAATAAACGATTTGGATTTGATTGATATTTGAACAATATTTTTTCAAGCTTTTGTTTTTCACAGAGTCTAAATATTTCTTGGTACATTTTAGTGTTTTGTAACTTTGTCCATGTCATTGTTTATGTCATTGTTTTTGATGCTTTTATGTGCCGCTGAGCTTTTTGCACATGTTTTTCTATGTTGGTTTTAAACTGCAAATAGCAAATAAACAAAACAAAACCTTCCTTTAATAAAGCATGAGCAAAGACTTGATTCATAATGAACAAATACTTTACAAAGAATGTTAAATCACTCCTGAAGCCTGAATCATTCTTAGTAAACCATTTATTCATACTTTATTAAGGCTAATTGAGGTGTAGTTATTATAAATTGGTACCTCAATTTGATAGCCTATGTCCAAATGTAAAGGTTTAGTTTTCATTTTGACTTGCAGCTTTAAAATAAATGGACGTCTCATTCAGATTACAGGAACACCTTCTGCCTGTTAAGCACTTTCTATCTGAGTCACAGGAAATCACTGATAAGCTTCTCTTAATGGGCATAAAGCACCAAGTTCTGAAATCACATCTACACTGCACAATTTTTCATTTGTATTTGTTGATTTTGCTTGAAAGTAAACTTATTAAAAACAGCTAAAAGCCCTTGAAGTTACAGCGTTGTGACATTTCTTTTCTGATGTTGGCACAGCACATCACTTCCTGTCTGAACACTGACTGTATTAGTCATGAACCTCAAACCAAACAAACCCTCTCACTCATCAGTAAATAAGAGACTTTTGCTAAATTTATATGTGCATTTTCCTTCATAGTTGCAGCACAGAATGTCCTTTTCATTTTTGTGACACACTAACAGATAGTTTGACTTCCAAATAATACAATTGCACAGAATCCTATCTTCAGATGCAGAATAAATAACATTTTAAGAGGTGTCCACTACCTTTTTGTCTCCATTATGATGTTCTTGCTTTGCTATAGTGTAATGTAATTCAAGTTAAGTTTGTTCCACAGTACGGCATTAAACTCAGCCAGCTTGCTTTTATTCAATACATTTATCAATATTGAAAAAAAAAAACCTGTATATAATAAAATAACCCTTGGAAAAGCTTTGAAATCTGACCTGTAACTCGGCCTGACTGCTACACCTAAGAAGTTACATAAATGCACCTTTGATGCTTCCGTGTGATAGAGTTTTTACTGGTGAACATTAAAACATCTGTATTTGGGGAATTTCCCTGATATTTAAATTAATTTTCCAGCATCTGACTCTCTAGTTTTTCAAATGAGCAAACGGAAACAGCACTTTTTTCCATTGTAGTAAAATAATCAAGGCAACAAGAGACTTGTTCGCAGATCTTTGAGTACTGATGTTGCTGTAATAAAATAAAGTGTACAAACAAATGAGACTTGAGTTTGTTCCTCTGACCTTCAGCGTAGTGGAGATCAGCCGCCACCAGCAGCTTGAGTCTGTGCTCTGGGTCTTTGACGTTGAGCTCGATCAGATGTTTCTCCTGAAGGTGCCTGAGGTCCTCCACAGTCTGGTATCCATTCAGCAGCAAGGCAGAGGCGTATTCCTGCAGGAAAAACAACAACGAGTCGTTTACCTGATTGTACAAACTGATCTGTAATGACTTAATGACCAGTGATGGCGTCTGTGTCACAGCATGAACACTTTGTAACTGAGATCATTTAAGTATCTGTCAATCAAAAGTGGTCCTAGGACAGAGCACAAATGGACCGTATTGGGAAGAAACACAATAAATTCACCAAAGATACATATTTAGAATTATATTTTGAAATGGGTAAATTTTATAAATTGGGACATTTACACCGAACATGAATAGGACTATGTTAAAGTGCACATTACAGGTCGTTATGATTGTCAAATGTTGACATTATTTGGTGTATTTATACCTGTTGTAAATATAAATGATCATTTTACCATAATCAAGTGGCTATTTGTGGAGAAAAGTTGAAAAATCTGTGGAAAATTACAAGAAGTGACATCACACCAGGGACACTCATTCCATCCTAAGTTTATGCATAATTTACACTGAAGAAACAACTTTTTTGACCCATTGAAAATTAAGGTTAGTATATCGCTGTGTCTAAAATTAATTACAAAAAAGAATCATGTTTTGAGCAACTGTATTTTGACACATAAAGATGATTTAATCCTATGTTTTTCACACTATAATATAATGCAACAATGTGAAAGTACTTCAAGTATTCATAAAACAGTACTCTGATTGGACCACGTAACGGAATAGGTTTCTAAACACATAGATTTTAATGTATTCAATATTCTGTAAACAAAATATACTTTTAAATGCATTCCCTCCATCACATAAACGGATCCTCGAGCATAAAGTTAGTTCTGGTTTAAAATGTCCAAATTCATCATTAATCTTGTCTTCAGATACAAAAAGAAAATAAATCATGACTTATCTATTGATTTTCAGTTTATTCCGATGGTGAACTTTGACATTAAGTGAACTATGACCTCACCTCCAGATTGAGCCGTTCCAGTAACTCGAGCAGAGTTTTGGGTCGTGGCCTCTTGCACACTTTCTGCTGTCGGATCACTGGGGTTTCTTCCTCTTCCTTCTCTTCTTCTTTCTCCACTAAGACATCCACATAGATGAATTTGAAGTTGCCCACTTTGTTGTTCAGGATGCCCGTCCAGATGCCCATCGGAGGCTTACTGATGATGTTTATAATGTCTCCAGCCTGAACGAATAACAAATGGAGTTATATACATTCAAGTCAAATTCAGGTTTACATTATGACTAAGGGTGCGTTCATACTTAGCCCTGGTTCAGTCCTGGTCCTGGTTCAGTCCTGGTCTAGTCTTGGTTTAATTTGTGGGTTTAGTCTCAGTTTAATTACAGTTTTAATGTGATGATGGTGCAAGTGTTAACGCACCCTAAAGCAATGGACAAAATCAGAACTAAAACAGGGTGAACTTGGCCTGAATTACTACTTAAAGATGCACTATGTAACTTTCTGGTGAGCCACGTGCTTGTCTCCATGAAGATGTTACTGCTTTACCAGCAATGTTTCACAATATGGTATTAAATGGAACTATCTTACAGGTTAAGATACTGGTCAGATCTGCGGAGAGGCTTTTTATTGACCTTGTTTTATTAATAAATGCAAGACAGCAAGTTTAAAGATGGCAAATGCCAGTTTAAAGTGGCCGCACTAACCCTAATCCTAACCCTTGCAGTTGAGGAAAGTTTGCTTTGCCTCAGCACAAATTGTAAAAGCAGCTCTTAGGGTCAAACTGAGACCGATGTGCATTGTCTGCATCTAATTATTGCAGTGTTTATTGTTTAACCTCCACAAACCAGGAAGTGCTTTACCGTGACTGCAAAACTCCTCTCTGGTCTCTGAAAGTCGTTAAAAGCGCTCATAAACTCATCATAATCAGGATACTTTGAATGCTTAGTCGTGAAGAACGACATTGGACTGTTTCACGCTTTTAAGCCAGTAAAAATCAAGTGCATGTTCTTTAAATTACAAACCAGTTCGACAATTAAACTGCAGAGGATTTATCTCCTTGTATGACAATATAAATACTAACTGTGCTTTGAACGGAAGGCCATGATTAAATGAATAGTTTAGAGTTTTTCACCTTAAGCTTGAGAGAGTCAGTGTCGTAGGGGCTGGGCACAAAGTCGGTGTGGACGCGAGCTCTTCCACAGAACCGGCCCTGGTACGAGCCGTCCTCCTCCAGCTTCACACTGTCTCGTGGAGCTGAGGTCACGGACTCGCTCACGCCACCTGAACACACACACGACAACAACGTCAAAAACAGTCTAAAAGGTGATTTTGACGCTAAGGAAAAGATTTTATACCAATGTTGATACTGCATTGATGATTAAAAACAGAATAGAGTGTAATTTTCCACACAGTTTCTTCAATATTACCAGTACCGTGTGGTTTTATACTACTGTAGTTCTCTTAAATGTTGCCCTATTCGTGTGATTTCTTTCAGTATCTAACTAGTTTCGATATTAGTTGTCGTATCAAAATACAACCGGGCTGAGCAAAGGTAGTACGGTAAATTTGTAATAAGGGATATGAACAAAGAAGAATAAATCACTGTAAAACAGTGTAAAATATCAAAATCTTAACAACTATCTCCCGAAGAACTTGTGCCAGTTTTACAATAGGAAACATTGACTTAATAACTTAATCTTTGAGGAGTTTCTTGCTATAGTTCCTCTTGTAACTTTAATGTCCCTCTAATAAACATTAATAAGAGTAGATTTTTTTTTTTACAATCCCTTCAGACAAATCACATCTGGATCTTTACCAAAACATCAGACCAACGTTAGGGCTCAGCATGTTCTTAATAACATTGAATCCAAATGACTAAATGTATGAAAAGCGGCGTTCACACTTCACTATAACGTTTGTACACAGTTGTATATTGTAAATACTGACTGGAGCAGCTCTGTGCGCTGTAGAGACTCTCCAGAGAGCGAGCCGAGTTCTTCTCAACTGAAGGTCCACTCTCCGCCTCTCGGTCTGTGTCGTCCCCCTTTAACAAAATGACATGAAAACTCTGTTAAAAGAAAGAAAGAAAATATCTAACAACATGACAAAAGACTGAATAAGGATTAAAACATTTCTGCAGATAAGTAGAACTAAAGTAGTGCCAAAACATCAAAAAATATTGATTTATCGTTATACTAAATTAGATGATACAGTATCGATATTGTGGGCTGCTGTATCGATATATCACCATTAGTAATTTTCTTTGTATAGTTTACCAAATTATTTTGTGACAGCACTACAAACTTGATTATGCAAAACATCTGACATATTCACAGTTTCGATGATTATCATAACAAAGTATTGGGTTCTTTAAAAAATAGTGATACACTGTAGAATATCATGAGCAATATGTTGATTATCACATGCATCGCAATATTTTGATGTTATCGTATCGTGAGCCGTTTATCAAATCCTGAGGGAGCCTGTGATTCCCAGGAAATCATTCGTAAATTTGTATTTTACACGTCTTTTAATTATTAAAAAGTGAAAATTCAAGCCTAGTTAGTCAGTATTTTTTCTCTGGCCTGTAAAAGATGATGATTGAGATGTAAAATGACCACATAAGATTACGAAAGATGAAATTTCATGTCATTGTGATTCCGTTTTCCTGCTTGATCAAAGTTAAATTCAGCAGACAGGATTTATGAAACACTCAATGCCATTTTGAGCATACATTCAAACATTACAAGCTCAGTCCAGAGCAGGAAAGCAGATAGAGTTGTTAAGAGGAAATCGTGTAACATCAAAGTTTTTGCAAACCAAAGCTAAAAAGGAACATTGCGTATTTCCCCTTCTGCTTATCTTATCATGAAACCACCTCGACACCTCAAAAGGTTCTGAAGAAAACAGCACCAGGTCAGGGATGTGGGCGGCCAGTGAATGTGACAGAGCTTTGAGAAAATATCAATCGTGTTTATGTTTATGGGGTCTGACACTGTTAAAGTCTAATAACTGTCAATTCTGCTGCAACCAGGTGCAAGTTTAAACTTAAACGGTAAATGAGAGTTAGCTTTGACTAAACTAAAGATACAGACAATGATTTGAGTCTCTTGTGGCAAAAAGGTGGACATCTATGAAGACGAGGCTCTGTAAACTAAATAATAACATTTTGTGTGTCTTGAATCGCTTACTGTCTCTTCAGAGAGCGACTTGTTGTGTTTCTTGCCCATCCTTTTGCTTATGGTCAGAGAAATCCCTTTTAATTTCTTCCCAAATCCAGCAGATTTGTTTGGATCTGAAACCTCACTCTCTTCTGTCACCTGCATATAATAGGCCAAAGATACAGATTTGTTAATGAATGCATAATCATAATGTACAAGCCCAAAAATGTGTAACATCCTGTGCAAAGGGGACTTTTTAAGGTTTGAAGATTTATGTTTTCCAGCACAACATTTACATAAAGCATTTGAGACAAGAAATATCAAAATCCCCTGGAGGTTGTTTTATTTATTTTATTTATTTTATTTATTTTATTTATTTTATTTATTTTATTTATTTTATTTATTTTATTTATTTTATTTATTTTATTTATTTTATTTATTTTATTATTTTATTATTGTATTATTTTATTATTTTATTTTATTTATTAAGAACAATATGATGTTTTCTGCCCCTTTTTCAACTTTTACTTAACACTGATATTTTAAAACACATTACAATAAACATTTGCAATAAAGTAACAGACATTGCAAACAGATTTTGCGGCTTTTATCATAATAACCTAATCTTCTTTTTCATTCATACTTATTATGATATGTTTTAATGCAGTTTTTGTTCTTGATTCTTTGATTTCTTCATCAAGATCATTCCATAAATTAATTCACAGAAATTTATTACTTTGGTTCTGAATCTTTTTACTGCAGTGAGATTTTTTTATATGACAAAACTGATCCAAATGTGTTATGTAACTGTCTTTTATTCTAAAAAAGCTGTGTATAAATTAGAGTTCAAACCTTTAGAAACAGAAAGTAAACATGTTATAGTCCTAATCGTGATATCACTTCCGTCGATTCAGCAAATTTACTGAATCAGAACTAATACAATTTTGTGTTTCTGGAAAGAAATGGTCCCTGAAAGTCAAGTTTGATCCAAGCTTTGATCCAAAGCACTTTTCCGTGTATTACTTTTGCGTTTCTGTAAGTGTTTTGGTGGTAGTTTTGACTCTTTTATGCATTTTGTGTGTTTAGGATGAATATTGATTGTATTTCCTGTTTTCTTTTCTTCAAACTGCCAGTTTTACAATCAAACAAACAAAGGTGCACCAACCCTGTCTGGTCCATTTTCCGCTGTTCTTGAAGGTGAATGTCTGTCAAATCTGCCAAAGCTTGTGGAACGCTGTGGAGAAGGAAACAGGAAATAGGGTCAAATGTTGTGCGCATTGATGTGTAAAGACAATTTAGGTACAAAGTGACAACCTGATTTTTATAGACCTCCACCACATTTTTTCCATGAACTAAAACCATAATCTCTCCCAAATCTCTCCGTCCACACAGAAGCGGAGCCACAAAATAATTATATAAATGAATGAATAATCCCTGGAAATCCTGGTAGAATATGAGCCATACTCCTAGACAGACTCCAGACAGAAAGCTCAATTCTTCTACAGATGAAATATGAAATCACCATCAAAACAAATGTTAGTGATGGTCAAACTGTGTATCAATTTGTTTACTCCTGATTTATGAGTTTCAGTTTTATTTTATATCAACGTCACTCTATAATAACTGGTATTTGAGTCTGGCAAATTCAGTATAAAATGTTCATTATGTTTGTAAATGTGTAAATGTGAACTAAAGAGATACGTTTAAAATGGGGGGTGGAGTTAATATGCTTCCTTTACTCCTTTTGAACATCGCCCTTAATATTATTTTTTTCCTAAATATGATATGGTAATTGTGGAAGAATCTTAGAACGTGTTTTTAAGAAGAGAAATTGCACATACTTTTTTCTTTTTCTCCCCTTTTAAATGTTCAAATAAAAACATTGTGTCTATAGATCAGTTTGGACAGCAGGAAGACGTATTCAAACGTTACATCAAACGATAAACTACACAAACTTTGATCAGATCCGAGTTTACAATTCACACATATTTGCATAATTTACATATAAAAGTTTCTAAAAGTTGTATTTTGCCTTTTTAAACATATACCTAGTCACATATTGAATATTTGTGGCTGTACATACCTTGGGTTTGCAGCTTTTTGCCTTGTCTGACACATTGGACGCTGCCCTATGCAACATTTTCTCTTGTACTATACTTTTCTCACTAGTACTGCAACTACTACTTATTACTACTTCTACTTCAGAGTGTCCTGGGCTCGTCTCCTGCGCCTCTAATTACGGTGGAGTGTGAATTGAGGTCTGGGGCTCTGGCTGTTCGGCTTCCTTTGTGCAAACAGGATGTGAGGCAATAGATGTTGGCTGCAAGAGTCGCTTTGAAGGGAAAAATACTGCTTAGTTGTGCATTTGTGGCATCGTGCAGAAAATGTCACGAATCCCGTCTAAATACCGTTTATGATTTTGTGGTTTGGTTGTGTCAGTTTGTACCAGCATCTGCATCATAATGTGATTCATTTTACGGTTTCGAAAGAAGGTAGCGGAACTTCAAAACATTACTTCACATAATTGTAAGAGTAAGAAATTACAGCTAAAAATATACATATTTTTACTCATACTTACAGTTTGGTTAGCTATTTTTTTGTGAAATAAACTGCATTCTTTTCATATCACAGACCAAAAAACCTCCTATTGCTGAAAATCCTCTAAATATACAAATGAGGAAGTTTGTTTTGGTAAGTGACGACGTCGGACAGTTTTTCATTCATTTCTTAAGTTTGGGGCGAGGACTTTTGAGGAAGTGCTGAAGTATGACAAAGAGCTGTGCTGAATGTTGCTTTATCGTGTTGTAAATTTGTAAATTCTTAAGTGGAGGAATTTTCCCTTCTTTAAAAATCATGACCGATATTTAAAATTTAGGACACGGTTTTGTATTTTAAGAGTTTGTCCTTCGCTTGACTGCTGAGTTACTCTGATGTCATAATGGATTTGCCGCTGTGTTTACAATGTGGCAGATTTCACGCACAAAAGAGAGAATTCTGGAGACAAAAGACATCGTTTAATCTGAGCGCTCGCAATCACCCGCTCGAGCCTCTCAATCCAGATTAATAACTGCAGCAGCCTGTTTTTCTGAGCGCTCACATTTGTCTCGTCATGTGAGGGAGAAAACATGTTTCTTATGTGAATATGACCAGGAAGATTAAGAGAATACATATAGACATAGATAGTATGAATGTGTCAAATAACCATAAGGTCAAACGAGGCTTAAAACTAAAACAAATCTATCAATAAATCAACATTTACCGGTACATAATGTTGTGAATGCTGTTTGTTAAGATATGCAACATTTGAATATTGAGTGTATCGTTTATAGTGAAAAATGCCACAAAAAGAAATGAATAAAAGTAAAAATGAACGAAATTTTGTTGTCGATTTCAAATACAGAAACAAAAAGGTGACATTTCTGCCCTTTTATGATTCACTTTACAGATATTTCACATTTATCTGATAATTAGACCTCAACCTGATAATTAGACCTCATCTAATACATTCAGACCGTTGTCAGGACACTCTAGATATTCATTTTTGTCAACATCACCCACCACTAGACTTGTTACAACCGCTGATGGGAAGTGAATAGAAATTAATGGAATAAAAACTACTTATTGTTACATGTAAATGAGGTCGTGTACGTTATGTTGTCATCTGTTTGTGCCGATTGCTTTAAACCCAGGGGTCTTTAACTCCTTATTATGTCCAGTGACGCTGCACATCAGGCTGCATCTATAGGGATCTTATATCGCTCATGGATCATCCTTTTCATCTTGGACAATTTTCTCTAAAGTCATGTTAAGCTCAGGCTTTGTGTCGCCGCGCTGCACGTGACGCTCATCCGCTCAGAAAGGGTCAGAAGTGAAAGACAAAGAGCCTTTAGGTCGATCTGTGATGAGCTCAGGCCTCACAGGAAACGGGACCATCGCACCTTTTATGATTAAGTATTACTCATATTGCACTTGATTGTACTGGATTCAATGAAGACACAATGCCAATGCTATAAACTGTTCACCCGACATGAAGCTGTGAGTTTGTGTATGTTTCTCATGGTTGAACTGAGTATATTATGTTCAGTAGTAGAAGAAGTATTCAAATGTGTTCTTAAGTAAAAGTACAGATACAGGAGCAAAAAAGGTACTCAAGTAAAAGTATCACATAATCAACAAAATCTACTAAACTAAAAGTATTATTAAAGAGTGATGATCTGTCCTGATTTTTTTTAGTCAATCAATTTCTTAATATTTCTACAAGTTTACTCAAAGCCAGGACTTTAACTCAAAACCTAAAGCAAAATGTCACCATGAATGTAATAAAAATAACCCTTCAAACCATATGGAAAGTAATATCCATTCCAAACATTCTAATTAAGTACTGTGCACATACTTTGTACTTTTATATTATGTAGTGCTTATGACCCTGTAGTATGTGTATAGTAGTAGTAGTACAAATAGAGTACAGACTTACGTTTGGCTGGGACAGTTCCACATTCGTGACGGACCGAGACACTTTGGGAGGAGCTGGAGGTTTACTGTCCCGTATGAGGCTACTGTCCAGCGAGGGTCCGAGCCTCTGCTGCCCCTCGTCCCAGTCCTTTACGGCCGTGGCAGTAAAGTCCTGGGACAGGACGCGGTACTCTGTGAGGGGCCGGCGGCAGGTGTGCGGGACGCTGCTCCAGAGGGGACTGAGGTCTCCTGGGTTACTCCAGCGCTGGGCGTGTGTGGGCGTCGCTCCCCCGGGAAGGCTGACTTTGTCCAGGCCACGTCCAGGGGTATGATTCTCTTGAGCAGGAAGTGTGGAGCACTTGTCCAAATATGGTCGTCTGTCGCACCTGTACTGAATGTCCAGGTCGTTTGGAGAGAGAAGGCTCATGGCACCGGCTGGAGACTGCACTAAATAAAGAAAAACAAATGATAACACTTTATAATAACTGCACATATTCCTGCTTCAGTAAAACATGAACAAACAAAAACTTCATATTCCACTGTGAACAAATAGTTTATTAAGAATCATTCACTTAACCAATACTCTACCTCTAATTTCTATCACTTAACCTGAATTATGTAGTTACTAAGCCTGAATCTTCCTTTTACATGAAGAGTGTGAGTGTATGAACAGTAGTATCAGCAGAAGTCACATATTAGTCATCATGACACAGAAATGAGACTATCAAAAGGGGTTTATAAACTCTACTTTAGCGTTACTTCAGCTTGTTTTGTGGTAAATACCTCTGGAGTGGTGCGTCTTCTTTGACCCGTCCTTCCCACTCTTTGTACCTTGTTTCTTCCCAGTCTTTTGGCCTCTTTTGGCAGCATTATTTTTTAATTCATGTCCACTGCCCTGAAAATAAAGTTGTCATAGCACAGCAGAAAATGAGGTACTAATACTAAAAATAGCACTTAACAACTACTCTGTTTGTGCTCTCTACCTGACTTGAAGGTGTTTTGTCCTTTTTCTTGGTGCCAGATTGATACGCTCCTTTTCCTCCTTTGCTCTCCGCTCTGTTTTTTACCCTCTTCAGTTCTGCAAAACAAAATATCAAATTAAATCTTTTACCTCTTTGAAAGATAAAGTGTGTCAGCGTTACCACTCACCTTCATTGTGGTGGGAGATGTGGGTTAAATCCTCTTGACTTCTGGCTGGTTGCCAAAAAGTTGCATTATCACATCCTGGACCATCTACAATGCAACAGGACGAACAAAATGAAAAAGAATTAAGAATAAACACATAAATTGACCTTTACCGGAACTAGAATCTTGAAGAAAGGGGTACATTTACTTCCTAATATGAATTATTAATTATGTACATGTTATGCTCTTATTATTTTAAGGAAAAAGATGAAAGTTCCACAATATCTCTGCATTTATAAATAGTCAATCCACTTACCTAAAGCCTCATTGTCTGACGCAGACTTGGATATGTGTGTTCTGGAATGAAAATGAAACGAGCGCATTAGATTTAAACTCTGTATGTTTGTTTCTAATCATCCTCGGTAATCTTAGCTCGCTATATTTCTACGTTGTGTATCATAATGTAAGGCAATATTCAGCTGTTTTATAGGCTGTTATATCAAAGCTAAAGCAGAGAAGGTGTTGGCGGCTCGGTATGAGTAGGTGGGCTTCAAATCCTCTTACATCAACAAGCGTTATAATCTGCACTGAACAAATAAATTACACATTCATCACTTTCAATTAATCCCAGCCATAGACGTTGCCAGGGCAGTCTAGTCCACCGGTTCAATCACTTTATTGTCATTGTAAGCAGACAATTAAATAAAGTTTTCTGGTGTACTGACAGTGACGAGACAATGAACACAAGCATTCTAAAATCTAAGACAAAATGCAATATAAAAAGTCCAATGCGCAGTCACATTTGGCGCACATAAAAGCTGCTTATGTTTCGTTGTAAAGATACACAACTTTTTCTGTTGTGGGTTTTATCACCTGCTTGTGTCCATAGAGATGTCCAACAGAATGACGTGTCTGAGTACAGCATGTGGCATTTTGTGCTCGATTACAGGGGATTCGTTGCTAAAATACCTTGGAAAACAAACTTACTGTGAGCCAGGTTGCCTTTCCGCAGATCTGACCTGTAACATGGCCTTCACCCGTTTGTCTTAATGGAGATAGATATATTTAATGCCATACTGAAGAACACTGGAGGTGAAGGGACTAAAGGCCTTGCATATTTCTAGGCTGTTGTTCTATGTTCTGTTGTACTGTTCTGTTATTATATTATTATAGTGTAATAACTATATTTCAGTCAATGAATAGATGGATTTTAACGTCACTAGGCTAAGGTCAGTGCTGCGGTCAGAAGAAGTGATACAGATGGAGTTCAGTCGGCAGATGCAGGGATTAACCCTAAGTGAAATTAAACAGTGAACCTTTCAAGCCATAGTCTTACTACAGCGTATGGGGAAAGCCCTTTCACTATAAATAGGAGCTTTTCATTAGTGTCGGACGTATTCAGCAAAACAAAACAGGCAAAAAGCCTTAGATTCAGACAAAGTACCAGTTGTTTTTTTACATGGATGATTGGACATAAGAGGGTTTCAACTTTAATGTCATATGTAGTGAAGATGATGATATAAACTCCAATGCTCTGACCCTGTTGTCCTTTTTCATTCATATTGCCATATTCTCTTCTTAAATATCAACCATTTTTATTACCAACGGAAATAGTAATTTGGTATTTTCTAAACTGCCACTGGTCACATTAACTCACCTTCTTTTTTTTTTATTGCCGGTGGTCGTGTTCATCTGAGACATGTCCTAAACACACACCCAAAACACAGATTATCACAAATATTACAAAGATAGTATTGTTATCCTATATTTGTCCAGATTAGATTCAGGCCCATTTCATTTATGTAACGAGGCTAAATTTGGATTTTGCAGCAGCTGTCTAACGCTCCATCATAAGGGGTTTTAATCAGCTTTTGACACAGTTCAATCTGGTAACTTTGTCCCTCATTTGTAAAATTGCTTGTGACAGGAATTCTCTCTTTCCAAATGTTTTCACACAAAGAGCAAGACTTACAGAGCTCACCGTGTTTTAGAGCTGACTTTAATGGACTGAAATGAGAATACAGAAATGAATCAAATGTTTAAATATCACAGTCTTGGATGAACTAAACCAGGACTAAACCAGATGCCCTGAACTGTGCAAATGATATAACAACAGGACTTATTATTGTTTGATTTTTATCTTCCACAATAATGTTTAAATCTGTACGGTATATTTAATGCTTGCTCCTTGCAGTAAAAACAACAGCAAAAACACACACAGAGAAGTGCAAAGTAACTCTAAAATTGACTGGCCGACTATCTAAAAAAAGATACTCTTTCTTTGATGATCACGGCACAAACTTTACAAAATGTTCCTCTTTCTGAGAACAAAAAGAGCTAATCGCTGCAAACTACAGTGAATCAAGAACAAAAGACTTATTTCAAGTAAAAGCAATTTATAACTAATAACTAAAGGAATAGACCAGGACCAAGCCAGAATTAAACCAGGAACAAATCAGAATTTAACTGATTTTAAAGTATATAAGCCAAAACTAAGAGTGGGACTCAAACCAAGACCAGAACAGGACTGATATTGGACCAAACTGGTGCTGAATCATCATGAATCAGTTGCAGTCGCCGGACCAAACAACATAAACACATGTAGTAAATAAAGCGTACCATAGAAATAGACCTCCCGGATCCTGTCCATTTCTTCTTGTCGTCGAGCAGCACCGCAGGACTGCCCGAGCGACTCACAGTGCGACTGCAGGGGCGACTGGAGGCCCGGCTCGGGATGGGCTGCGGCGGGACGTCTCCAGAGCTCTGCACCGCCTCGTATAAACTGTCCATGGACCCCTCCTGATGCACAACGCACACAAACACATCACAACGAAAAGGTTTAAGCTGTTGGCTATTAAACAAACCGAGTCAAAGGAAATTAAAAAATAAATATAATATGATTTGAGTCATGGATGGGAGTATCGGTATCGAAGTATCATCAATATATCAATACCTTGTCAGCGGTTATCAATAATCAATACTGTTATGCAAATGTTGATACTAATAAACATATTTACATCATCAGTAGCAGATCTGGGTCTGTTTATCATCATCAACTCGTTTTATCATATACATCTTTAAATGCCTTCCCTCATAAGGTTAAGCTAGTATCGTATATCGTATCGAAAGAAATTACCCATCCCTAATTTGATCGTGATCTTAACCATAAACCAGGGCAAAACATCTGTATTTTGACATTTCTGCATAACATTGTGTCTGCTTCTCAGCTTAATATGGACAGTGTTGAATGAACCCATCATGTTAGGCCTGTAAATAGCCATCATATGATATTAAAGCACAAATTAGGGTAGATTTACCTAATTCTTAAAGTGAAAGTAAAAAGCTTTATCTTATATATTCCATGAGCCCGTTGAAATAGCTGTTTTTGATGCAAAAAGACAGTTTTAGTCATTTTGGGCAAACGACACAAACAGCTGATGTCATATTTTGGCAGGAATCAACTTTGATCTGTTTTTAATCACTCTGAGCACAAAATGTTCGAACTGTAATCAGATTTTGGAAAGATTATACAGATACAGCATCATATTTTCAGCATGTAAATACAGTTTAAAATGGCTTGTCGTCTGTGCATGCAGAGCAGGAATGAAACATGTCGGATAAGATTTTGAATAAGCTTAAAATGTTCTAGTGATGCACAGTGCTTCGAGGAACGTGAATCTTCAAGTCATTTTCTTCAGGAGTAATAATCTCATCTTCTCTGGGTTATAAATAGATCAGAACATACACATTATAGATATATCTTTGTAATATTATAACTAAACATAATCAAACTTACTTAAAATACATTCTCAAAGTGAAATGAATATAATGTTAGTGATAAATACATTAAATAATTCAACCAAAATGAGAACAAAATTGTATATTTTATTTGTATCTGATTTTTTTTGTTATATTATATTTATTTGAACACTAAAGACTTGTAGCTCGCTTCTGGACTAATGGCAAAACAACCAAACAATATTATTTGTAACTGAATTAATTTGCAAATGTATAAATAAATGAGTGCAGTGGCATAGGCTGTAGTGACTTTGACATTTACAGCTAATGTTTTGAACTCTCACTGAACTTAAAGACAAACGGAGCCCCCTGATGAGTCCACTGGTGTTGTTTATTGTTGCCTCTTCATAATCCTGTCAGCGATCGGCATCTGGTGCAAGACGAGTTCCTACGTTCACGCCTGTCCACGTGGAGCTGTGCATCTGCTGCAGCATCTGAGGCGCCATATGGGACGTCCCGCACGCGCCACACTTCACTTGGACTCAATTCACAACTCACTTTCTCCTGACAGTCTACAATAATTAGATTTTCTGCCAAATATTGATGTGCAAATTGCAGACAAGCTGACGACGAACAGAAGAAACACAAACAAAACTGGGTAGAATAGTGGAAAATGACTTAAATAACCTCAGTTTCTATATTATTCCTGTAATGATAGAATATGCACTTGACTGAGTGTCTTATTTAAAGGTGTACTACATGCAACTTTTCAGGTGAATTGCATATTCCACTCACAGTTAGAATAAGTAGTAATTAGAATTTAGTAATTGAGTAAATGCAAGATAGATAAGCTACTTTGGAACAGCAGGATAAGTAATAACATCTCCTCGGAGACAAGTAGGTAGCAGACCTTCCACCAGAATAATTACCACCTGCATGATTACATCATTAGAGAGTCAAAATCATACTTCTGAACATTCTGGAGATAGTTGTAAGCCGTAGTGTAGAAAATTGTAGTAAAATGAAAGGCATTTCCATGAAAACAGAAAACCAAGAGACAGGCTCGCTCACAGTAAGAGTGCAAGTTTTAAAACTCCAAGGACCTCAGGGACCAGCCTCCTGCTGGTGCCAGAGTCAGGACTAAACATGGGGAATCTGCGTTTCAGTTTTCTGCAGCTAAATTCTGGAGCAGTCTTCCTGTAGATGAGAGACAGGTGTCCACTCTGACCATGTTCAAATCTAGGCTCAAACTGAAAGGATTGTATCTGTACTCTTCTCTTTTAAAAGTAAATTTCATAACGATCCTTTTTTCATCTGTTTATATTGTGACTATAATGCACATTTTCCTGTCATGTAAAGCACTTTACAAATGAACTTGCCTTGCCTTTTACAGTGCAATCACAAATAAAATAAAAAAGTTTGTACTGGGGCTTGAGCTTGACTTTCAACATGTTTTTCTGCTGCTGCACATAACCTCAGATTCCATACCAAATCTGACGACCAAAGTTAGTTTTACAGAAGTCAACAAACGGTATAGGTGTATCTACATAACTGTTCCCCACAGAGAAGGCTCGGCTGGATCTGCTGCATGAATCGTCGCTTTACTTGACCCTGCACACACCTGTGACCTGCCCTGAACCAGTGCCAAAGCAGCATCAGCAGCACTTACCAGAGAGAAGCAGAAGAGGTTCATGTTGGAGCTGGTCCTGGAGGTTTTGGAGCAGAGCCCGGGTGCAGGACGGTGCTGTGGCCGGACACAACAGCGGCTCAGTGTGAGAGTCGTCCGCCCGCACGGGTCGCCTTCTGCTGTCTTTCAGATTAATACCACAGTGAAATCCCTGCACTAATCCAATAGATGGACCACTACTCTGCGGCTAAAGCAGGCTCACTCTTGACAACACGCATACTCTGGCCCAAAGGTGGCAAGATATGCATTGCGCTTGTTTCCACATTTTATCCTATTGTGTGTAAGGAGTGTAGTTTAGTAGGGAAGTTGTAAATTGGAAGAGAATTGGCCTCCCTGTTTTCCCCTTATATACTCCCTTATATTTAATGAATCCTTATGTTCAAATAAAACCCATCGTATTCATATGCCTACACTTTTTTTATTGACGTGATTGCTGTAATTGGTTCACAAGGAGCTTTAGGGACAACCAGTGTCCTATGCATGGAAAAATGAAAATAATAAAGCTTAATTTATGGGCACTTTTACTTTAAAAGTGCTGCGCAGTCAGCGTCAGAGAATATAAGCCTAAGCTGAATATAGAGTGAGTGACAATAACACACAGGAGAGAAAAAGAGACAATGTCAGACTGTCAGAGAACAAGCAAAAGAATATAGCCGCAAGCGGCAATGATCGGCCCTCGCCACGCCGCCGCCACACCGCCGCCACGCCGCAAGAGGAGGGGGCGCTAACGTGCCCCAATTGTCCTTTTATTACGCCTACTGCTGAATCTGTGACGCTGTCACATCTTCTCCCCTTTGTTTTACCATCAAAAAGCTATTTTATTTTGAATTCTTGGCAAAATGTGCGGCTTTGCCGCACAGACACCGTGACTCTTTGAATGAAAATGTGGATAACTTTTGATGGTCCTGAAGATGAGTCTCACCAAATTTCAGGTTAATATGTCTAACGCCCTGGGAGGAGTTTGTGAAAGTCTAAAGTGTAAACATGTTCTGGCGATTTCCCCATTGGAATAACATGAAAGGTTTCGGTCATCGTTACGGCAACGCCATAACAATTATGACATGGGTCTCATTGACTTTTTTGATGGGGATGCCAAAATTGAGTTGTGTGTCAAATTTCATATAATTTCGCAAAACTAAACATTTAACCTCCATATAAAATCTGTAGGGGGCGCTGTGGCGCCAAATGAATTTATTTCACTTCAAGTAGGTTTAGGGCAAAGAGTTTAACAACTGATTCTAATTTGACGCAATTCGGACTTTATCTGCGCAAACGGCAGAAATTTTAAATATGGGAGATTTCTGAAATTCTAGCTACAGTTTGCGGCTTCGCCGCACAGAGACCGTGAGAGGTATCAATGTAATTTGGATAACTTTTGATGTCCCACTCCTCAGTAGCATTTTCACCAAATTTCAGCTTTTTAGGGCCAACGCCCTGGGAGGAGTTCGTAAAAGTACGACGTTTGGAAAAACTCCGAAGTCATGTTTAGCCATTTTTGAAGCAATATGGCCGACATTTGGTTGGGCGGACGGCGTTGCCGTAATAATATTTTTTACTTCTCTTGTCACCATCTACCTCGGCGCCAAATTTCATGATTCTACGATCAGATTTTTTTTGGGTCATTTCCCATCTCTCAATGCATTTTTGGTACATTTTGGGGCGCTGACGCGCCAATTTTTTTTATTTTAGAAAAAGGAAATAGCCAGAATGTAGAGAGGCACGATTTTTAGAGGTGTGAACATTTTTGTGACTTTTCGTCAATGTTCACTGGGTGAAAAATAGGGGGGTTGGTCCCGAGAAGAAGAAAGAAGAAAGAATATTAAAGCCGCAAGCGGCATCCAACGGCCCTCGCGGGCCGCCGGCCTTCCGACTCTGCGCTTTCGACTTGATAAAGATGGCGCCCTTATTGTGTGTTGAATTAAAAAAGAACTTGACAGACGGCGACACATTGGACATGGCCAATCCAGTGCAAATGAACACAAGTGTCAGTCAAATTTGCTGCGCCGCCGCACAGAGACCGTAGCACTTGGAATAAAAATATGGATAACTTTTGATGCCCCGCTTGTGTAGATGATATTCCCAAAAGTTAAGCTTGATCGAGCTATTGCCCACGGAGGAGTTTGTTAAAGTGTGAAGCATAAATGTGAACATTTTAGAGATTTCGCTGTTTTCCCATTTGTGACATCTATTTGCAGCTCCACGGCACAGAGACCGTACCACTTAAAATCAAAATATGGATAACTTTTGATGCCCCGTTTGTGTAGATGATTTCCCCCAAATATGAGTTTGATCGGACAATCGCCCTAGGAGGAGTTTGTTAAAGTGTGAAGCGTAAAAATGTGGTGATTTGAGCGATTTTGCGATTTTCCCATAAGGATAACATGGGATGTTTCTGTCATCGCTACGGTTACGCCGTACAAAATATGACTTTGGCTCTCATACTTGTATGATCAGGATGGCAAATTAGAATTTAGTGCAAAATGTCATGTCATTTGGAAAAACTCTATTGTTTATAGGCCACTCTGAAAGCCAAATAGTCAGAATTCAGGGAAACGTTTGCGGCTCCGTCGCACAGAGACCGTAAAAGTTATCCTTAAAATTTTGATAAATTTAGATGCCCCACTTGTCTAGAGGACGTACACCGATTTTGAGGTTGGTGGGCAAAACGCACTAGGAGGAGTTTGTTAAAGTGTAAAACATAAAAATGTGGTAATTTGAGAGATTTTGTGGTTTTCCCATAGGGATAACATGGGAGGTTTCTGTCATCGCTACGACTACGCCGTAAAAATTTAGGCATTTTTGTGATTGGCTTTTGTGATCGGGACGGCAAATAGAATTTTGGGTAAAGTTTAGACAATTTTGTTAAAACTAATTTTTGACCTTCAATGTTAATTTAAAGGTCACTCTGTAGGGGGCGCTATCGCGGCCATTTCAATTTTGTCAGCCTAAACTGGTCCAAACTAGAAAGTTGAACAACTGATTCAAATTTGGTCCTAATCGGACTGTTTTTTCTCAAATGGGAGCAATTTCTAGATCTGCAATATTCCAAAATAAGTTGTCCAACTTTGCGGCTGCGCCGCACACAGACCGTAAAAGGTATCTCAAAAAATTGGATAACTTTAGATGCCCCACTTGTCCAGAGGACGTACGCCGATTTTGAAGTCAGTGGGCAAAACGCCCGAGGAGGAGTTCGTCAAAGTTTGACGTGAACAAAATGGCTAACACAGCTTGTTTTCATTTTCAAAGGAAGATGGCGGGCATAGGGTAAGTCTGGGGGCGTGGCCACGGTAATATATTTTTTTTGTCCTCACAAGAGGAATGCGTGTCCCGAATTTGGTAGCTCTACGACAAAGTTGACCTCGGGGCGTCTCCCATAGGCGCAATGTATTTTGAGTTTTGTTGGTGGCGCTGTCGCGCCATTTTAAAAAAAAAAAAAAATGGCCCAGAAAAAACAAAATTTTTCGCCGATTCTGAATTTTGGGCAAAGTTTGGTGAGTTTTTGAGCATGTTCAGGGGGTCAAATTAGAGTTCAAAGCGCTGAAGAAGAACAAGAAAAATTAAAGCCGCAAGCGGCATCCAACGGCCCTCGCGGGCCGCCGGCCTTCCGACTCTGCTCTCTGCATTTTACAGAGTTGGCGCTAACGTAATTGTCTAAGAACTAAGACAGCGACACATTGGACATGTACAATGCTGTGCTTAACCAGTGCAAATGAACACAAATGTTGGTCAAATGTGCAGCTCCAGCGCACAGAGACGGTGACACTTGGAATAAAAATATGGATAACTTTTGATGCTCCGCTTGTGTAGATTATTTTCCCCAAATATGAACTTGATCGAGCTATTGCCCACAGAGGAGTTCATTAAAGTGTGAAGCATAAATGTGAACATTTCAAGGATTTGGCGTTTTTCCCATTTGTGACATATATTTGCGGCTCTACCGCACAGAGACCGTAGCACTTAGAATCAAAATATGGATAACTTTTGATGCCCCGCTTGTGTAGATGATATTCTCCAAATATGAACTTGATCGGGTAATCGCCCTAGGAGGAGTTTGTTAAAGTGTGAAGTGTAAAAATGTGGTCATTTGAGAGATTTTGCGGTTTCCCCATAGGGATAACATGGGATGTTTCTGTCATCGCTACGGCTACGCTTTACCAAATATGACTTTGGCTCCCATACTTTTATTTTGGGGATGGCAAATGAGAATTGTGTGCAAAATGTCATGTCATTTGGAAAAACTCTTGTTTATAGGCCACTCTGAAGGCCAAATAGTCCAAATTCTGCGAAAAGTTTGCGGCTCAGCTGCACAGAGACCGTAAATGTTATCCATAAAATTTGAATAACTTTAGATGCCCCACTTGTCTAGAGGAGGTACACCGATTTTGAGATTGGTGAGCCAAACGCACTAGGAGGAGTTTGTTAAAGTGTGAAGCGTAAATGTGAACATTTCAAGGATTTGGCGTTTTTCCCATTTGTGACAGTATATTTGCAGCTCCACGGCACAGAGACCGTAGCACTTAAAATCAAAATATTGATAACTTTTGATGCCCCATTTGTGTAGATGATTTCCCCAAATATGAGCTTGATCGGGCAATCGGCCTAGGAGGAGTTAGTTAAAGTGAAAAACATAAAAATGTGGTAATTTGAGAGATTTTGCTGTTTTCCCATTTGTGACATATATTTGCGGGTCCGCCACACAGAGACCGTAGCACTTAGAATCAAAATATGGATACCTTTGGATGGCCCGCTTGTGTAGATGATTTTTCCCAAATATGAGTTTGATTGGACAATCGCCCTAGGAGGAGTTTGTTAAAGTGTGAAGCGTAAAAATGTGGTGATTTGAGCGATTTTGCGAGTTTCCCATAAGGATAACATGGGATGTTTCTGTCATCGCTACGGTTATGCCGTACAAAATATGACTTTGGCTCTCACACTTGTATGATCAGGATGGCAAATTAGAATTTTGTGCAAGATATCATGTCACTTGGGAAAACTCTATTGTTTATAGGCCACTCTGAAGGCCAAATAGTCAGAATTCTGGGAAACGTTTGCGGCTCCGTCGCAAAGAGACCGTAAAAGCTATCCTTAAAATTTGGATAACTTTAGATGCACCACTTGTCTAGAGGACGTACACCGATTTTGAGGTTGGTGGGCAAAACACACTAGGATGGGTTCGTTAAAGTGTAAAACATAAAAATGTGGTAATTTGAGAGATTTTGTGGTTTTCCCATAGGGATAACATGGGAGGTTTCTGTCATCGCTACGACTACGCCGTAAAAATTTAGGCATTTTTGTGATTGGCTTTTGTGATCGGGACGGCAAAATAGAATTTTGGGTAAAGTTTAGACAATTTTGGTAAAACTAATTTTTGACCTTCAATGTTAATTTAAAGGTCACTCTGTAGGGGGCGCTATCGCGTCCATTTCAATTTTGTCAGCCTAAACTGGTCCAAACTAGAAAGTTTAACAACTGATTCAAATTTGGTCCTAATCGGACTGGTTTTGATCAAATGGGAGCAATTTTTGGATCTGCAATATTCCAAAATAAGTTGTCAAACTTTGCGGCTGCGCCGCACACAGACCGTAAAAGGTATCTCAAAAAATTGGATAACTTTAGATGCCCCACTTGTCCAGAGGACGTACGCCGATTTTGAAGTCGGTGGGCAAAACGCCCTAGGAGGAGTTCGTCAAAGTTTGACTTGAACAAAATGGCTAACACAGCGTGTTTTCATTTTCAAAGGAAGATGGTGGCCATAGGGTAAGTCTGGGGGCGTGGCCACAATGATTTTTTTTGTTTGTCCTCACGAGAGGAATGCGTGTCCCGAATTTCGTAGCTTTACGCCAAAGTTGACCTCGGGGCGTCTCCCATAGGCGCAATGTATTTTGACTTTTGTTGGTGGCGCTGTCGCGCCATTTTTTAACGCAAAAAAAAATGGCCCAGAAAAAATAAAATTTTTCGCCGATTCTGAATTTTGGGCAAAGTTTGGTGAGTTTTTGAGCATGTTCAGGGGGTCAAATTAGAGCTCAAAGCGCTGAAGAAGAACAAGAAAAATTAAAGCCGCAAGCGGCATCCAACGGCCCTCGCGGGCCGCCGGCCTTCCGACTCTGCGCTTTTGACTTGATAAAGATGGCGCCCTTATTGTGTGTTGAATAAAAAAAGAACTTGACAGACGGCGACACATTGGACATGGCCAATCCAGTGCAAATGAACACAAGTGTCAGTCAAATTTGCTGCGCCGCCGCACAGAGACCGTAGCACTTGGAATAAAAATATGGATAACTTTTGATGCCGCGCTTGTGTAGATGATTTTTCCCAAAGTAAAGCTTGATCGAGCTATTGCCCACGGAGGAGTTTGTTAAAGTGTGAAGCATAAATGTGAACATTTTAGAGATTTCGCTGTTTTCCCATTTGTGACATCTATTTGCAGCTCCACGGCACAGAGACCGTACCACTTAAAATCAAAATATGGATAACTTTTGATGCCCCGTTTGTGTAGATGATTTTCCCCAAATATGAGCTTGATCGGGCAATCGGCCTAGGAGGAGTTCGTTAAAGTGTGAAGCGTAAAAATGTGGTGATTTTAGAGATTTCGCTGTTTTCCCATTTCTGACATATATTTGCGGGTCCGCCACACAGAGACCGTAGCACTTAGAATCAAAATATGGGTAAGTTTTGATGCCCCGCTTGTGTAGATGATATTCTCCAAATATGAACTTGATCGGACAATCGCCCTAGGAGGAGTTTGTTAAAGTGTGAAGCGTAAAAATGTGGTGATTTGAGCGATTCTACGATTTTCCCATAAGGATAACATGGGATGTTTCTGTCAACGCTACGGTTACGCCGTACAAAATATGACTTTGGCTCTCATACTTTTATGATCAGGATGGCAAATTAGAATTTTGTTCAAAATATCATGTCATTTGGAAAAACTCTATTGTTTATAGGCCACTCCGAAGGCCAAATAGTCAGAATTCTGGGAAACGTTTGCGGCTCCGTCGCACAAAGACCGTAAAAGTTATCCTTAAAATTTGGATAACTTTAGATACACCACTTGTCTAGAGGACGTACACCGATTTTGAGGTTGGTGGGCAAAACGCACTAGGAGGACTTCGTTAAAGTGTAAAACATAAAAATGTGGTAATTTGAGAGATTTTGTGGTTTTCCCATAGGGATAACATGGGAGGTTTTTGTCATCGCTACGACTACGGCGTAAAAATTTAGGCATTTTTGTGATTGGCTTTTGTGATCGGGACGGCAAAATAGAATTTTGGGTAAAGTTTAGACAATTTTGGTAAAACTAATTTTTGACCTTCAATGTTAATTTAAAGGTCACTCTGTAGGGGGCGCTATCACTGCCATTTCAATTTTGTCAGCCTAAACTGGTCCAAACTAGAAAGTTTAACAAATGATTCAAATTTGGTCCTAATCGGACTGGTTTTGACCTGCAATATTCCAAAATAAGTTGTCCAACTTTGCGGCTGCGCCGCACACAGACCGTAAAAGGTATCTCAAAAAATTTAATAACTTTAGATGCCCCACTTGTCCAGAGGACGTACGCCGATTTTGAAGTCGGTGGGCAAAACGCCCTAGGAGGAGTTCGTCAAAGTTTGACGTGAACAAAATGGCTAACACAGCGTGTTTTCATTTTCAAAGGAAGATGGCGGCCATAGGGTAAGTCTGGGGGCGTGGCCACAATGATTTTTTTTGTTTGTCCTCACGAGAGGAATGCGTGTCCCGAATTTTGTAGCTTTACGCCAAAGTTGACCTCGGGGCGTCTCCCATAGGCGCAATGTATTTTGACTTTTGTCGGTGGCGCTGTCGCGCCATTTTTTAACGAAAAAAAAAATGGCCCAGAAAAAATTAAATTTTTCGCCAATTCTGAATTTTGGGCAAAGTTTGGTGAGTTTTTGAGCATGTTCAGGGGGTCAAATTAGAGCTCAAAGCGCTGAAGAAGAACAAGAAAAATTAAAGCCGCAAGCGGCATCCAACGGCCCTCGCGGGCCGCCGGCCTTCCGACTCTGCGCTTTTGACTTGATAAAGATGGCGCCCTTATTGTGTGTTGAATAAAAAAAGAACTTGACAGACGGCGACACATTGGACATGGCCAATCCAGTGCAAATGAACACAAGTGTCAGTCAAATTTGCTGCGCCGCCGCACAGAGACCGTAGCACTTGGAATAAAAATATGGATAACTTTTGATGCCGCGCTTGTGTAGATGATTTTTCCCAAAGTAAAGCTTGATCGAGCTATTGCCCACGGAGGAGTTTGTTAAAGTGTGAAGCATAAATGTGAACATTTTAGAGATTTCGCTGTTTTCCCATTTGTGACATCTATTTGCAGCTCCACGGCACAGAGACCGTACCACTTAAAATCAAAATATGGATAACTTTTGATGCCCCGTTTGTGTAGATGATTTTCCCCAAATATGAGCTTGATCGGGCAATCGGCCTAGGAGGAGTTCGTTAAAGTGTGAAGCGTAAAAATGTGGTGATTTTAGAGATTTCGCTGTTTTCCCATTTCTGACATATATTTGCGGGTCCGCCACACAGAGACCGTAGCACTTAGAATCAAAATATGGGTAAGTTTTGATGCCCCGCTTGTGTAGATGATATTCTCCAAATATGAACTTGATCGGACAATCGCCCTAGGAGGAGTTTGTTAAAGTGTGAAGCGTAAAAATGTGGTGATTTGAGCGATTCTACGATTTTCCCATAAGGATAACATGGGATGTTTCTGTCAACGCTACGGTTACGCCGTACAAAATATGACTTTGGCTCTCATACTTTTATGATCAGGATGGCAAATTAGAATTTTGTTCAAAATATCATGTCATTTGGAAAAACTCTATTGTTTATAGGCCACTCCGAAGGCCAAATAGTCAGAATTCTGGGAAACGTTTGCGGCTCCGTCGCACAAAGACCGTAAAAGTTATCCTTAAAATTTGGATAACTTTAGATACACCACTTGTCTAGAGGACGTACACCGATTTTGAGGTTGGTGGGCAAAACGCACTAGGAGGACTTCGTTAAAGTGTAAAACATAAAAATGTGGTAATTTGAGAGATTTTGTGGTTTTCCCATAGGGATAACATGGGAGGTTTTTGTCATCGCTACGACTACGGCGTAAAAATTTAGGCATTTTTGTGATTGGCTTTTGTGATCGGGACGGCAAAATAGAATTTTGGGTAAAGTTTAGACAATTTTGGTAAAACTAATTTTTGACCTTCAATGTTAATTTAAAGGTCACTCTGTAGGGGGCGCTATCACTGCCATTTCAATTTTGTCAGCCTAAACTGGTCCAAACTAGAAAGTTTAACAAATGATTCAAATTTGGTCCTAATCGGACTGGTTTTGACCTGCAATATTCCAAAATAAGTTGTCCAACTTTGCGGCTGCGCCGCACACAGACCGTAAAAGGTATCTCAAAAAATTTAATAACTTTAGATGCCCCACTTGTCCAGAGGACGTACGCCGATTTTGAAGTCGGTGGGCAAAACGCCCTAGGAGGAGTTCGTCAAAGTTTGACGTGAACAAAATGGCTAACACAGCGTGTTTTCATTTTCAAAGGAAGATGGCGGCCATAGGGTAAGTCTGGGGGCGTGGCCACAATGATTTTTTTTGTTTGTCCTCACGAGAGGAATGCGTGTCCCGAATTTCGTAGCTTTACGCCAAAGTTGACCTCGGGGCGTCTCCCATAGGCGCAATGTATTTTGACTTTTGTCGGTGGCGCTGTCGCGCCATTTTTTAACGAAAAAAAAAATGGCCCAGAAAAAATAAAATTTTTCGCCAATTCTGAATTTTGGGCAAAGTTTGGTGAGTTTTTGAGCATGTTCAGGGGGTCAAATTAGAGCTCAAAGCGCTGAAGAAGAACAAGAAAAATAATAATAAAAATAATAATAATATTTTTAGCAAAAACAATACAGCCGTTTCCACTATAACAACAAATTATACATCGTTTGAAAGCTCTAAGCCTTCCCGATGCCGCCATGGGGTGGAATCATCATTACGAGCGCTTACGCGCTCGTCACTCCCTATTCCGTCGGGATGCCCCGCCCACTCCCCATAGACTTCCATTGATTTGAGCAGATACAAGCATGGCTACGCCCATTCACTCATTGTTTACTATTTCTGTCATAGTAGGAGTAAGTATGCATGATCCATGCCTTCGGCATGGGCTAGTTCACTGTACTTGCCAGGGGCGAGTGAATGGGCTACGTCCATTCACTCATTGTCGACTATTTCTGTCATAGCAGGAGTAAGTATGCATGATCCATGCCTTCGGCATGGGCTAGTTCACTGTACTTGCCAGGGGCGACGGGGTACCAAACATGCGGGCTGCGGGAGGAATAGGCCCTCCGCCCTGCTGGGGCTCGGGCCTAATAAAGAAAACACACAGCAAGAAAACTGATGGCTATGAAATAAATAAAACAGTTTAAGTCTGGTTGTGACCTCCTTAAACAGTTTCTTGACCAGATAGTCCCAGTCAAAACGTGTTGGGACTGGCTGGTCAGGCAACTCAAACGGTAGTAACAGTGGGACACGGTGAGACTTTAAAGGGGTATGATTTATTTTGAAATTATTCTATCCTGTTTATTATCCTTTATTGTCCACACATGGGGAAATGTCGCTGTTGCAACGCAGGTAGAGTTCAAAAAACACTCTTAATAGAAGAACTCTTATAAATAAAAACTCTTATAAACAAAAACTCCTATAGACAGAACCTCTCATTTCTTAATAAGGAATGGAGGGGAAAAATAAAAACAGCTAGCGAAAAGACAAAAAAATACTAATAATAATGGTAAAATAAACACTCTATTTACATCATTTATCCATTCAAAAATAAAGGAGTATTTGTGTTCTCCTGTTTCCATTAAAATATCATCACTTATATAATTCATTTGGCACCAGTGAGTCGGTGGAACGGGGGACAGAGGCCTAAAGGGCTGTGCAGGACGACCAAACAATGAACAGGTGGTCACCATAATGTCTGTCTATGCACAAAGCATTTATGTAATCAATCATAAACAACATAAACCATTCACCAATAACCCATACAATTAATCAACAGGCTGGCTTCTCCAAACATATCTCTTCCAGCTAAATACAAACTGGATAATCCTCGACAGTCTAAAATATCAGGCCTTTATTCTGTGAAATTAATCTGAAATGTGCCATGATTGTGGTCAGAAGTGTGGCACTAAATTCAAACAATCTGACATATTCTATGAAAACAGCACATTACAGACTTTTGGAGCCCCCCTTTCCTGCATTGTACCCTGGGTAATTATCAAGCAGCCTTTCCCCCAATGCCCTTGATTATAGTGAATGTTTCAGATGAATAGGTGTTGGTGGGTGATGGCGTCAGCAGGAGGCATAATCCTGTCAGACTTTAGCTGATGTGCAGACAAACAGCTGCAAATATTACTCTTATGACCTATTTTCCCTCTGACGTGTCAAACCTTTAATACTCATAAATAGATTCCACTAGTTCTCATTCAGACGCCACAAGCACAAATGTAGCTCACTTAATCTCACTCGGCGTGCGTACGGTGCCGACTTGGTACAACCCCGTCCAAAGATTAGATTAGAAAAGAAGTCTGTCTTGTACAGAGCCACTCCACTTTGGAAATGAAATGCCCAAAAAGTTGAGGTTGAGATCTACTAAAAAGGCACAGAAATCAATAATGACGTGAGCTGCCTTTGTACTATTTATTGATATTTATAATTGTTGTAATGTTAAATATGATAAGTTGTACTGAACATTTCATTTTTCATACTGTGAAGCTAAAGGGTTTTCCAATAATAAATAAACACATGACCCTGTTCTGACTAAATGCAGTGTAATTGCAGGTAAGACTGTGTTTGATTGGGGGTTCCATTTTTTCTCATGGCATATCTTTGAGTAAAATGTGATAATATTCAGCTGTACTGAGTCATACATCTAAACATAAAAGTTATAAAATAGTTTACATTCCTCTTTTTTAGCCGAATGTCTGACCTCTAGAGGGGGAAATGTGTAAATACACTGTAGAAACACCACATTGTATAATATTAACACATTCATTTATTTATTTTTATTTTCACGTTTCAACAAATTAAAATGAAGCTATTATTTTACTCATTCAGCTTGGTCAGATCTGTGCTATTCCTCCTCTCCTCCATACTGTTGTCCTGCGATGCACCTTTTGATTGCCTATGAGAAAATAAAGTTTAAATATCAAATGATTGTCGTCCCATGAACAAATGTTGATGGTACCACCTTGTTTCCTCATATTTCCGCTCTCGATATGAGGTGCTCTGCTTCATCAGGTAGAGGAGGACCATGTCACAGAAGAACGCTCCCTGGAAAGAGTTTAATACACCCAAAAATACTATTACTGTTAGTGTTATAACGTCATGTTTAATAAGTTTGATGACGTACAGCGCCCAGCAAAGCCAGCCCTGAGCCAACATTGATTGCTGTTGGGACGATGCTGAACTTCCCTGCCTGAAAGCAGCAATTCAAATACAAATGGTTTATCAGTTGCCTTATTATTAGGTATATGAGTTATTTTGATTTGCCCACCTTTCCGTGTACCATGATGTTGAAACGCACACCGTACACTTTGAACAGCGATCGATGTATCTCACCAGTATGATGTTTGAAATACCGTGTGTGTCTGTTGAAAGGAAAGCATTGTAAAACAAAACAATCAAGTCTATAGTAATTTCATAAAACGTTGAGATTGAACAGTGGTGGGTGGTTCTCGATTGCAGTTGAAAGTAAGTGTACTTGAGCAGGTTTTAAATAGAATTATTGAAGTTTTCAAGCATCTCCAACTTGCAGTGTAAAACCTTTTCTTATTTGAGTAAACATTTTGTATTATTTGTTATTTTTCTCATTATAGGTTTGTCAAAAAGTGACGTAAGCTTTATGTTTCAATAATACATTATTTGAATACTACTTAGAATACTTCTTCAGAAATCTCATACTTGGAAATGGACAAAATTGACAGAAACTTTTATTTGGATGGCTTTTTTTTCTGAATTCTTATTTTCTATTTATTTTTCTCTATTTGTTTTTTGTTTCTTTTGTGTTTTTTATTTATGTTTGTGGTCTATCCTCTGACAATACCAGAATATTTAATGTTTTGTCCTTCCAGCGATAGCAACTCCAAATCATAAATCAGATGTCACGTGCGTCCAGTCACTTGAGTCATTTCTTGGACCAGCTTGTCCTTCTTCTTGAGTAATATCATTTGGACGTGACGGTGACCAATTATTGGCTACTTTTTCCACCTCTGTATCTGAACATTGTACCTAAAATTGAACCCCACTGCGACGCTTCTGTTGGAGACGCTAGTGTCCAGGCGGGTGAAGTGGTACTGCGGATGGCACTGGGAGTAGCCTTTATCCAGATCACAGTCCCAGTCGATCATAACGCCAACTGAACCTCCCTGCAAAAACACACTGTGCTTCAGCTACGTCATCATTTCCAGATATATATTAATTTGACCATCAATAAAGTGAAGAAACAGAGATTTTGGGAGAAAAAGATCAATCATCAGGACAATACAAGTCGTCTAAAGTGTCTCTCAATACAGTTGGATAGGATATTTTGGACTATTCTTTCATCATTCATGCTGTGATAATTGTATATTATGACCAAAACAATGAGAAGTGCTGTTTGCATGTATAATATATAGTGTTTTTACATAGATGGCCATGTCTTGGAAGTTGTATCCCGCTCTCCTGGTGATGTCTCCGAGCCGAAATATGGGGCAGTACGGATGGACCTCGTCATCGTATCGACATGTCTTCAAGTAAGATTCATCACTAGTTTCCAGAACATTGGACCTTTAATACACAAATATATAGCCATGAGTTAAAGATTATATTAATATAGTGCAACCTGCTGAGGAGGAACTTACTTTGAAAACGAAAATTTGGGAAACTGTATGAAATTCTTGACGTATATCGTGAAATTCTCTGCATTTGCCAGTAGCGCTCGCCTGCAAAACATAACATAACATAAGACGAACATTGGTATACTGTATTTATTATATATATATCTAGGATTACTGTGGTTTGTATTTCTTCTCAACAGGACACCAGCCGTAGATCTCGCACGTCCCAGTTGAATTCGCATCACCGCCTAAGCACCGACCAGTCATCTGTCCTGAAGAAGGAAAAACACATTTAAAGGTCAAATTTAAACCACACAATAACATACGCACGATCAAGTATTCAAATTTACCATTTCCAGCTACAATGGTGTGACCTTCTCTACAGTCTGTATCAGATTGACAGTGACCATCCACAACTTTAGAGCTCTGAAAACAAAACCATTGAAACTAAACACATTAGTGAGACTACGGAGGGAAAATAATTGTCTTGAGTAGAGTTTACTGCCAATATTGATCTTCAAGCATAAGATCATAGGTACAAGAGGTAAAATAGATGGACAGATTAAAATCGTAAGGAAAAATCTGGTAATTACTGGTCCTATCACACGAAACAAAAACGGATTATGTAATTGGAATAAAAGGTATTACACATAGTTCTGTACTTCTAAACCTCTAGTGGCCAGAGGGAGACACAACAACTTCATAGCAACAGTTTGCAGGACAGTGTCACGTTGGGAAACACAGAAGTAGTTTGGCGCACAAAAGGCAGGAGAGGGTCCCTATATGTGAAATGTAATCGTTCGGTATCTGGTATAAACTGAGATGATTACGATGGTAAGAAGAAATTATAGGGTTTTGTTTATTTTATTTTGAGTGCATTAGACTAGTAAAAATACTAAATTACTTTTCAGCAGTTATTGAAAGTAGCTTAGAACAAAAGTAAAAGCACTGTATTTTTTTTAATTGTTTTTTCATTTACATTTTCTATATAAACACAAACAGGACAAAACCTAAGGATGAAAGGCTAAATTAGAAAGAAATGGAGCCTCTTACAGAATAATTCAGAAAACAAACGATTAGTCCTGCGTTTGTCCCATAGAAAATAGTTTTCATGTGGTTTGAGGGGTTATTTTTAGCACATTTATGGTGACATTCTGCCTAAAGGCTTTGAGTTCAAGCCCCAGCTTTGAAAGTTTCACACACAAAAATGATTTGAATTGCTACTGTTGACCAAAGATCAGCACAAATCCTACTTATACCTTTTACTCAAAAAGGAAACGTTTAAACCGGTACTTAACTCAGGTACTTAACAGGTAATTAAGTTTTTGTATGTGATACTTTTACCTTTACTTGAGTAATTGTCTTGCTCATGTATCTGTACTTGTATTTAAGTAAGAAAACTGCATACGACCGTTTCCAGAGTTGTATGAGTCAGTGCCTGGTACAGCGATGATAATTGCTCAGTTTTAGTTTATACCTCTGACTCAAGAGTGTTAGTTTCAAAGGGCAGCCCCATTGGACACTGTGGGACTGTGTACAGAGCTATGTTTTATGGGCTCTGTGCGTTTGGAGGAGTTGGCCATACATCTCACATGCAGCACAGTGTGTGACCATAACAGGCCTGGTTTACATACCTGGAAACTATTTGTCGTAATGATTAACACAGAAGTGGAAAAAAAGTTCGTCATAACATTATTTTAAGACGTAAAAATATCAGCACAGTTATTGGAACATTTAGATTTGACTTTAAACCAGTTATTTTTCTTTGTACTTTAATGCAGTTTTTATGAGAGATCAGAGCCACAGATTGAGTTTGGAGCTATGTTTACCTCTGCACAATATCCAAGCTTCTGGTTTGGAGTCTCCAGGAAATTGGTAACAACAAAAAGGACAGCTTCACCCTTAAACATTGAAAAACATATATAAAGGCATATATTTTTGTATTTATTTCATTGATTTAATTTCCAGGTGGTGGTATATACATACTCTGTCGGCGGGAAATCAGTTCCTGGTTCTCCTCCGATTTTACTCCAATTCAACAGCTTTAAAACCAAAGTCCTTCCACTCTCTCAGAATCTAGCAGTTTCAGCCCAACAAACCCCTCCAGAGAATCTTACCCCATGTTAAGAGCCTTCAGTCGCCCTGCTCCTTAGCTCTGGAACGCTCTCCCTCCTGACCTACACATCATAGTCTTGTGTCCACTCTTCAAATCCAGACTCATAACCTACCCTACACCACACAACCAGTCACTCTCCCACCTTCATCCAGTTCAGTATTGGGTGCTTTATTCTGTTGTTTTTAATGTTTTAAATATGTTTTCTTGTATTGTGTCCTTAAGTGTTTTGAAAGGTGCTTTCAGTACAAATAAAATGTATTATAATTATTAAAATCTGCCTTTTTACATATGCTGTAAATACAGTAGTTCCTTGTACTTTTCAGTATAAATCGTTTTTGCAGGAGCAGTTGAGGTCTTGTGAGTGCAGTTTGGGTCAGAGATACTGAAAAGTTTAGAGATTTTTTGCCAGTTTCCGATTGGTCGACTAATCTAAACTCATTGCCAGGGCATGTCTTTAGTTGACCACAGCCCTAGTAATAATAATAATAATAATAGTAGTATAGTGGTTTTACCTGTGGAGGGATGACATAATCCTCAGGGCCCCACACAAGGAGGCCGGAGTCGCTGGTGTTAGTGACAGAGACGCCTTTGAGTTTAGTGATGACTGATGACTGGATCGACTCGTCTGTTTCCTGATAGCCCTTCTTACTCAAAAACACCCACCTGCCACAAAGTAATAGTATTTAAGGAAGGTCACCATATCTAATGTTACTGTTACGATTGTCGTGAGAAGAAACGTCATGATTTAAAGTCGATGTAATCCCTCATTGATCCAGGCGTGGTCCAAAGTAGAAATGTCTTGATTTTTAAAAACATTGTCTGAAGCTTTGTCCTATCACAATATGACACTAAGCCATTACCAAACAACTGTGAAATCCTTACATTTCATATATTCACTGTGACTATTGTTTTGTGTAAGCATCTTAATGAAATAAAACGTTCTGAATGACTTAAACTGCCAAATAAAAAAAAACTTTACATTTACTTTTTTGTGGTATATATTGAATTGAAAGGATTGGTTGAAATATGGAATAATTGCGACAGCTATCAGATGTGTTATTAACAAAGAAAAATCTAAATAATATTTGTCTTCCTATAGATTATCACAGAAAAATATCTTGGTTACTTTAACATGCTGCGAAAATCTCAATACTCAACATGATGCAGCAAAACATAACAGTTATCAACAGTCTTATTTCTTTTTATTAGTTTATATATTAACAACTAGTGCAACTAGTTGTTAATATATAGCAGCTAATTCAGAGAAAATTCTAACAAAACAACAAAAGAAACTTACCCAATGATATATCCAACAATTGTGAGCTGAATGAGTCTGTACAAAACACCAACTTTTTTGTTTTTTGCTACGATATATTTTTCTGTTTTATAATCACATAAAGAGAGGAGTCGAGTTTTGAAGCAGCTCCCGGCCATCACTGAGCCAGAGCCGTCTCCTTTTGTGGAAGAGAGGGAAGTTCATCTCCACAACAATGTCAGGGGCAATGTGGTGTGTGTGGGCACAAAAATGTACGGCTATCGCAGCAGCTGTGTGAAAAACCAAGACCGTCGCCTTGTTCCTGTTTTATTAGTTAACACGGGGCTCCTGACCTCGAGAAAATAAGTTCTACACAGAATATAAAGCCGTTTTTGGGCCGCCCAGGGAATCGGTTTATTGTTGACTTGGTGGTGCACATGAACATTGGATTTTTTTACACTAATCAATCTGCTTTATAGCATTTAACAGCGAGACTTTTCCCATGTTCTCCGTTTAAACCAATGAAGTCTCCACTGGAGCAGCAGTGCCGATCACGTGGGAAAAGAGGGAAACGTGAGCGGGCGGAATAAGGTCAATAGAGACAAAACAAATATAGCTTTTGAATCACATTATTGAATGGCCAAAGGTCCTCAAAATGATTCCTATATACAAGAAACTGAAACCCATGAATAGCACCAGGAAATTAGACAAAAAGGGTTCAAATAGTCTAATTTGCACTTTCAGAGATGAGCATGAAGGTGAACTGAGGCTGAGAGAGATGAGCAAGTTTTAACAAGTTTGTGGAAGTCTGTTTTGTACATTTTTAGTAACAATTCCACATTACGTTTTATAAATGACACTCCAGATCGACGGAGAGACAATATTTCAAGTTGTTTTGGAGCAACTGGAACACACAAAATGAAAACAATGCAAGATATATATGATTAATGCCACTGTCCATAGAGACGAGCAGGTGGCGGACCCTTCCCCAGAAAAGTTTATTTAATTTCAAACTGTAAAATGTAATCGTCTATGTGTTGTTTTGTGTGGACACCAGGAAGAATAGTTATTGCTGCGGTAATAACATATTTATATCAGAATAATAATATAGATAAAATAATCATACTTTTAAACTGTTGTTTGAATGCATAACAAATTGGTGCATAATATGATTACAATGTTTTTTAGCAGAATGTACAATAGTGCATGAATAGGTCCTCATATATGGAGTATAAATAACACAACATGCATTACATCAGTTCTTTTAACAATAAACTCATAAGTGCTTCTCAATGATTCATTTTTCACCACATCTCTATAAATGCAGTTGTTGTTGTTGTTGGTCAATGTATGTGAAACGTAGACAGCTTTCCGGTGTCTTACATTGCTGGGGGTCTCTGTGGTTTTCTCCCATGATGCTTAGCGGTTAACATCAGGCAATGCACGCTCAGTGTAATTTACACATTGTGCAACATGGCACAAAAGAGCAGGTGTGTTGTCCTCTTGGCCTTGTGTTGCTTCACATGCGCTTCTGCCAGTGGTGAGTCGAATTACAAGAATCTTATAGCAGTTCCATCATGTTGAATTTGAAAAGCCCAAAAGGTTATTTAAATACTATTGGTTGGCCTAGGACTACCTGGAAAAAAATGCATTTGACAAATTGTATAAGTACAAAAAAGTCTTGATTGTAAGATTTACTACAAATAAAATATTTTGCATTTTAAGTAGTTGTTAGAGTCAGATATCTATTTGTAGATTCTGACAATTGCCAATCATATTCTGATGTATTTCATGTACTCCAAGTTTTATTGCCATTGTCAGTGAACAAAATGCACAAACTAGGAACTTGCGTCGGCAATGGGTGCAACACGAAACAATGAATAATGATACTAAAATATGTGATAATGCTTGCATAAAAAAAAAGATGTTGAATAAAATAATTTTCTAAATATATGTGTACAGTAAAATGTACAGTAAAGACAGAACAACAGAGCAAAATTAGATTAAATTATTGTAAATGTGCCCAGTGCTGCAGTAACAGTAATATACAGTATACAACAATGTATGTTCCCCAGCAATTCCACCATTGCTGTATCTCACTCGCTAACCTTACTTTTTTACCTTCTTTTGATAACATATTCTTGTGTCTAATGATTTACTTGGTCTGTTTGATTATTTTGTATTACGTTCACTTCATCATTTTGGAGAGAATTTGAATGGTTTGGTGTAAAATCCTTACGTAGGCTTACAGCTAAATGAAAAAAATACAAACTTAAAGGATAAAAGGGAAAGAAGAGAAAAAATAAAATGAAAAACTAAAAAGAGTGGGTACAAGAAATAAATACAGAAAAAAATATATATAAATAATAAATAAATATGTAATGAAATAATGATAATATAATAATAATAATATTTATATGTAAAACGGTCGGTATTGAAAGCAGTAATTTGAGGCATTAAACATTTTGCATCTTCCCTTCGTCCACAATTGACTGACTCGTTTGTCCCAACCCTCGTATTTTAAATGTAGATTTGATTAATTTCTTTAGACTCAGCACTTCTTTTTAATTTTCTAATTCACACACACACGCACAAAAACTTGCACGCACACGCACACACACACACACACACACACACGAAAAAGTTCATTATATATACAAACAGGAACTCATATCTATACTCATAATGATCAGAAGATAAGGATACATAAATTATCATTACCATCATCATCTTCACCATCGCCATTATTATTAAAATTATTAAAATAAAATCAATAGCAGCACTAACCACATCAAAATAATAGGAGGAAAGGAGAATAAAAAAGGCCCCCTGCTATCCAGGTCATACAACTATTCATAGATATGGATAGATGCATGTACATACACAACATACATACTGTTTATGCACATACCTACAGTTAGTTAGACTGAGCTCATTTCCTCCATCATTGACATCCACAGAAACAGCAATATGTACATAATATTATGTAGTTTCATACAGTTAATGAATTTGAACAGAGATTGGTTTACATATATAAATATGTATAATAATACACTTTTTTTTTGTTAATTATATTTCCCCAGTCTGAGTTTAGAACAGTGCATGAAATATCAGTACACACTGAACTAAAACTCTGATGATATTGATTTTTACTATACTACTTCTACTTCTTCTTACACAAGTCCATTCTTCCCTCATCAACATTTCAGTTCTTCATTTTAATGTCTAGAATCCGGCAAACTCATCGCTGTATGGACGTTTTTGTGTATTTAACTGTCTTTCTTCCCGTTTAGATGATCTTCAGATTGAAAATGGCTGCACTTTGAACAATCAGAGCTGTGTGACCCATCGCCTCAGCACTAAGCCGGGCTCCTCCGTGCTCCTGCCCTGTAACTTCACCACAGACTCCCAAAACGCCGTGGTCTCCTGGATCCATGCTCCCGCCCTAAACGTGGTGACCATCACAGCAAAAGGACACGTGAACTTCTCTGACCCCAGATTTGGAAGAATAAACACGTTTCCAAACCAGGGCTCAAAGGGAAACTTCTCCATCTCCATCAACAATGTCAACCACACGGATCTGGGCTGTTACCGATGTTTGAACCAAGAGCATTGTGTTCAAGTGGAGTTGGCTCTCAAAACAGGTAATAAATCCAGTTAGAAACATTTTGAATTTGTTTTACAATTTTGCACAGATACACGTGAAACAAAAGCTGAACCAAAAGTAAAAGCATGACATAAAAAAATCTACTTAAGTAAATGAAAGTATCAAAGATGTACTTTTCCAGTAAAAAAGTATTTCAGACCGAGTTTGAGAAAATAGTGATCTGGGTTTAAAAAGGATTTTGTTCAACAGAAACGGCTGAATACATTTCTTATTTTTTTTATTTTCATCTGTACATTTTAGTTTGCTCAAAGTTGAACGTTAAACCGAAACTATGAGCGTGCTAAAAATAACACCTCAGCCATTTTAGGCATCTTAAACAGTAAGGAAAAGTACTTTTTAGTCCTGTTAAACAATATAGTGAAGTAGAAAGTGAAAAATTATGTTTATAGTTCTTATTATGTGCAGTTTGTTCTTATTATGTGCAGTGTTGTGTATGTTTGGAGCTTCATAAACCAATTTACAGGAAAGGATTTTGTACTTTTGATTTAAGTAGGCCTGTCTCACAGTTGACCAAAGATTGAGCTTGGGTTTCCTGTCGGGTGCATTGCTCTGAAACACAAAATACATTTACGTTTCAGAGTCAGACATCTGGGTGTTTCCATTTTCCATTTACATTATTTCTGGTGTGGCTGCCATCATCGTTCTGTTTGTTGGATGCTTCCTCTGTGTCAATTTCCTCTGTAAGTACAATCTGTGTACAATCTATTTTGATGAAACGTAATTGAAAATAGTAGAAAAAGCTTCAGTTGTAGTCATCGGGACTCAGTTTGAAAAAATAGACGTTCCGACTCTCATCCAAGAGTCATTGTCAATAAAAGAATTTAACCAACCTGAGTACCTGATTAGCAGTACTCAGGTTGGTTGAGCCAGGGTCTCACAAAGACAAAGAGGATTCTAATAGCCCATTAAAATTCTGAATAGGCTAGCTCGGTAGATACAAGGGGGGAGTTTCTGTTGAAACAAACAACTCTTTCTACTTCAGGAAGGCTCCTCCCAATGGGCGGGTCTTACCACAGAACAGTATTAATATCGGAGTTCTCGACCTAAATTCTGTTATTGACAATGACTCTTGGATGAGAGTCGAAACGTCTATTTTTTCAAACTGAGTCCAGATGACTACAACTGAAGCTTTTTTCTACTATGGAACACGCCTGGACGAATGAGGGATTACACCGACGTAATTGAAAATGTGGTGAACTGTCTAGAAATTATGTTTTCATGTTTCAGTAAAAGGAAATCAAGAAAAAGAGGAAAATGCCATAACAACTGCGTATGATGACAATAATGGTAAGTGTATAAAGTGTATAGACGACAGATAGGTACAGTAGGTTTGAAGTAATTGCCTGGGATGTTCCACAGTATGGCATTAAATGTATCAGTCTTCAGGTGTTTTTTTTTTTCTTTAAGACAAATTTTAAAAAAGAGAGAAGAACATGGACATGTGGGCGGGAGTAGATTTTACCTGTAATTTGGCTTGTGTCATTTGCTTGAGATAAATTGCCATATTGTGGAATATTTACACTAAAGTAATAAATAACAGAAACTAACTGCTGATTACTGTTAATCAAAATACATAAAAGATGTTTTAATGTTATACTTCAGTAGAACAGCTTACCATGATTTACCAAATATGTTTTCACTTTATACATTCATGAAATTAATAGTTACAAAAGTAATTGAGTGATTCTACAAATAAGTAGATTTTATTTACATTTTCAAATGAGATGATACTTACAAAATGATAAACGTTGGGCAGTGTAATAGATACTTTAAATAAATACCTGTCTGAGGCAACGTGAATTAAATCATAAAACATTTTCAATTTAGTCTTCAAATTTAATTTTAGAGTAACAAGCCTTAGTATTTGTGTGAAAATATATAATCAATATGTACATAAAAAACACACATACATAAAACCAAAAACTCAACCTTTCAGTAGCCATTGTCCAGTAAAATCTACAAATCAGTGTTTTGCCTTCATTCAAAATGTTAAGAGTGAACAACTAACACATATTATATAAATAAATAAAATACAATGTTTCCTAACCATACTCTATCACAAGCATCTTGATTTTTCACATGTTAAGATATCCTGAAGCTAAACATGTTTCTTCATTCAAATTGAATTGCGTTTTACTTCACTTTTGCCTCCTCTTCAGGGTTTAGAAAGTGTCTATGTACTTTTGACTTTTAAAGGGTCGATAGACTTAGTCTTTTCAGGTCTAAGTGATCCAGTCCAGGAGAGCCGGACAGTGCCTGATGGACAGCCACACGACGCACAGCCGCCCAGCTCCCGTTTGTCACATTTATTGTCACTCATTACTCTTTAATGAATAATATGAATCCATTTTAAATATACGATTGACTGTTTCTTTTTTTTAAAGCTGCATATGTAAACAGCGTTGTGTATGGTAAGTTTTTGAGCTAAGCAAAAACTTACTACTATTATCTAGTTATGCCACTACACTGCATTACAAATATTATATTTCACACTGCAGTTCCAGTTGAGTCATTTTCTCTCTTTTATGCAGAAAACAATGGTGAAGATGAGCCAGATTATCAAAATGAAATACCAGGACACAGTGGGATGAACAGAAGTGAAGGCAGACGCAGTATCCGTTTTAAATTTACGAGAGTGAAAAGTCAAAAAACCAAGCAAAGATTTCATACGGGTAAATGATATTGATTGATTTCAAATATTTGAGAGTTTTCAAGTTACGGCAAACAAGGATTACATTTTTATCTCCCTCTAGAACTAATGAACAGACTACGACAGGCGAGTATCCGCAAACACTTTTATGGTATGAAAATATTGTAGTTTTGTATTTAAGTACATTCATCAGTAAATCTTTTAAATATTTTTCCAGTCAATCAACAGGAACTCCACCAGCCGCAGGACACTAGGCCAACTAAAGGTATTACTCAACACACGGTTTCATTATATATGAATTTATATATGATTTTAATTTCATTTTCATACAACCTTTTATTTATTTTGAACAGGTGCCAAAAAAAAGAAAACCGAAGCGTGTAAGTTCACACGAGCAAAAAGTACAGCAACCTCTTGATTTTTTCCTCTTTTGTAGATCCTCAGTTTCCGAATCCAATATACAACAGGAGCACGGACGGCCTTGACCAAATGTAGACGTTCAGTTCATTTTAAAGCTCTTTTTTATACACTTTCAAATAAATAAAGTACATGTTATATTTCTACTGTGCCTGTACGCCTGTGTTATAGCTTCAAAGACTTTTAATGTCACAGATTCACCACAGTCACAGTCAACATTTTCCACTGACAACGAAACTACACACTGTATGAGGAGTAACACGAGAATATCTGAATGACTCACTTGAGATTGCATTCGCCAACACCTTTTCAGCAGCGTGTCAAAAGTCTGGACAAAGATATAGTGCATTTTAAAACAAAGAATCAGTCTGTGTTTCCCATTAATAATGGAGACTAATTTTGGTCTCCCATAGTCTAAAACAAACAAACAAACAAACAAACAATCAACTAGTGTGACAAATTAGACTTTTGGCTTGGTGTATTCTCTTGAAAAGCATAAAAAGAAACTACACTGGTCAAAAAGGACGTGTTTACAGATTGAACATTGGTATAAAATAGAAATGGATTAGTCTTTTCCACCACAGTCTCAGCAGGATCTATGGGAAACACTGAATCACAGGAAGAAAACTACAGCATGTTAATATCCAATATACAGTATAACTTACCTAAGACATTTCCAAATCAAGTTCATTATTTATCAAATTTGTAATATGCTCATATACTATTTCAACAAAACCATAAGAACTTTTGAAAAGACATTTAAGATAAGATAAGATATTTGTAAACTTAGTTCTTAAAATATAAAGTAATAAACACAAATAGACACAAATAAATGTAGCGTCCTATTCTTCTAAAACGTGTCATTCAATTATCATTGATTGTACCCTACAGTAATATTTATGTAATTGTCTTGCATAGTTTTCTTATCTGAACTTAATTCATTACAGCCAATCATCAATGTCAAACATACGGAAATAAATTATCAAACCCAAAAAGAATAAAGTTTCTTAAAAAAAGCTTCCAACCATTTAATTCAACAAGACGCCTAATTTAGTGTCATAAAACCCGTGTTTAACCTCAGCTTAATCACAGCGAGTCTGAGCGGTGCGTGGACATTTCTGTGAAGGTCAGACTGACGGGTTCGCCGCTGATGTCTCCAACCTGGAGGTTCATGCGGCTGTGACGGAATTCCACACAAAACGTCCCGATGAAGATGAGGAACAGCATGACTAGAGACCACTGACCCCGGGCCGCGTGCATGTGGAGGCCCAGGGACATTAATGTGGAGTCTACAGACACAGAGTCAAGGTTCAACGACAACTCAGCTGGAGCTACTTCACGTGGTGTAACTGTTTTGTAGATGAATGTAAATTATGTATATAAGAGGACGGCAAAATGAATGGCAATCGAAAAAGGCACAACCACAAATGATCCTCTGTTACTCAACATTGCAGTTTAGACCTCTTCACACATCTTCTGAAATGCATATGTTCAATTCAGTTCATTTTAATTCAGTATAGTCCAATTACTCTTTTTGGTGATATAAAAAATGTATTTGAATTTGGCTTATCTCTTGGTGACACCACATAAATAATTGCCGACTCTCACATGGACCCCACGTGTTGTTTTTATCAATTACACTTTTATTTTTCAAAGGATGGAGATGAATATATAAATTGTCGGAGCCAGGATTCAAACTCAAGGTCTGAAACTGTGGCTGAAATCAGGGCAGAGTTTACATTTTGAGTGAAATTCATGTTGTTATTATTCTATACTTACCTTTGCTAATTAATAGTGTTTTGTGTATTGAATTGTTCTAAAAGCCCTCTATGACAAGTTTTGAAAATGTGCAATTTTGCCATAACACTTGAAACACTGGATCCGTCCCAATTTTTTTTATTAATTATATATATTTTTTTAAAGTCAGAAGTTTTATCTTTTTTACGCAACAACAGATTAGATAAATATTGCATTACATCGTAACAAGCACCAGGTCTATAAATGTTTATCATTTAGCTTTGTTTCCAAGAGTCACAAGTATTAGCATGTGCACTGTCACATGTTAAATCACTCGTCTCTGTCCGAAGTTTAAAAGTGACTTTTTATTCGCTCATCTCGATGAGCAATGAATCTGCTACAGGAGGAGGTGGACCAGCTGGTGTCCTGGTGCAATGGCAACAACCTGAAGCTCAACGCCCAGAAGATATTGAAGATTACCGTGGACTTCAGGAAAGTGGGGTCTGAGACTTTTATAACCAGCCGCGTGCTCCATGCAAGTTCTGGACAGACGAGTCTATGAACGTTGCACTCAGCAAATATATGACATGTATTTGCCCCCATTCAGTTAATTTTAATTCAGTAGTCCAATTACTTTTTTGTGATGTTGTAGGTTTATAGTAAACACAAAACAGATGATAAAATACTTCACATGTGTTTTATTAGATAATCTAGTGTCTGCATTATAATAACTAAGTGTTGCCTGGATCAAAACAATGTGAAAGGATACACAGTATGAAGCAGATGGTGATGGCCCCTGACAGGAGGAAGCGTAGAATACTCGTTCTGAATCCTTCTTTTCTGAGGTTCACTCTCAACGTGATGTAGGACTGTATCCAACAGAAGACGATGCCCAGGCCAAACGTCAGAAAAGTGCCAAAGTTGTGGATTTCCTCCTCAACGAATAACTACAAACAGGAAAAGACTGTAATTATATTGCAAGACTGTGTGATCACATCAACAGTCATTCATCAACAGTCATCATAATCAAAATAAATATATCAAGTTTATGGTTTGTGTTACCTTTGAATTGAATTAAAATAAACACCATTTCTATGATAGTGTGACTTGGTCATGTAGTACTTGTGTTGGACATTACTTGGAAGTTCCCGATGAGTGTCATCCCGAAGCAGGAACAGGAGAATGTGAAGAGACAGATGTTGTTCAAGCACGGCTTACACAGTGTGTTCTTTAGCTGGAGGTATCGGAAAACTGCAATGATGAGCCCTAAAAAGGAAAACGACAATATAAAAGTTGGTCCATTTCTGGTGGCCATTCAATGACAAACCTGCAAATGCTCCCAGATTCATGATCTGACTGAAGATGCAGCTGGCCGGTGGAGAATTTCCAGCGATACTAAATTAATATCAAAATATAAATTGTAAAATACAAAAACATTTTCAATGGAAATGTGAAATATTCAACCCTTAATATAATGAATTTGCGAGATCAAACCTTATGTAGGGAGGAAGTGCACTTTTATTTGGTCTTTGGGCAAAGGTTGAGAAAAACGACAAAATGCAATTGCAGAGTTAAAAAAAAATACAAATAGGAAACAGTTTATGTTGGTAACTCAATTCACAGGTGCTCAATTATTACTTACTTACCCATATTGTGAGGTGAGGGGTACAATTTTACCATGGGCTATAGCAACAAAGTATCTGTAAATAAAAATAGGTTAAACGAGAGCAAATGACTATGTTCAAATGGATGGTGAAGAATAGAAACATGTGCAACTATTATTATTGTAATACTTACACAGCAATGAGGCCAGCAGCAACAGAGGCAGAGAACAGAGGAGGCAGAAGAGCCCATGGACTGCACCTCTTGATTCTGTCTTCAAATCTGAAACAGAAAGCTACATCTTATTTTGAGACACCTTGACAATATCCTAACAAGGAAGTGATTCAGGTATTTTCTATTCAGTAAAGTAACACTAACATTACAAACCTGTCCATCTCATACAATTGTCCAGACCTTCTCAGTTCACGCAGTTGAAAATTAACACACTTAACTTTTTATTGGTCAAATTCCAACAAAGCAGTCACTATATATCGTTCTTCATTGACAAATTGTTGTGAACATGTTCATGTGTAGGTGAGGTTTTGACTGCTCGGTCGGTGTTTCGCGTTTTGCTGTAGTGTGCTTTCAAAATAAAACGCCCTTTGACGTTTGTTTACAATAAATAAGAAAAAAACAAAACATAAACTGTTCTCAAAAGCTGTTATGCATTCATTATATATTTAAATAAAGTCAAATGTGTAGCATTGGGCCCATTTGCATTAGTTTGTCAGATAAACGTACACGCTGCATTTTATTCTGAATGAAACTGTTCGTTACGTCTTCACAGTTGGACCAATGGGAGCACAGAGCGTAGAGTTTCCGGAAGTATGCGGGCGCTGGTGTGTTTTTGGCATGGTTTTTGGACGTTATAAGCGTTTTTACGGCAAGCTATACCTTCCTAAAGTGTATTAATTGATTCACGTGTAAACTATAGACTTAACTGTTTTAGGGGTTAATTATTCCACATTTCTGTAAACTTAAATTATGTCTAAATCAAGTAGATCGGAACCCAAAGAAAGCAGCGTCTCAGAACCGCTGCCCATTTATCATCACAAATCCAAACTGGTTCGAGCTGTAAAAGACAGTACATTTTTAGTCGTGACCGGGGAGACTGGCTGCGGGAAAACCACACAACTTCCTCAGTATCTCTATGAAACAGGTAGGTACACTTACTTCTTCTAGGGTGACTTTTAGCTTTGTTGTTTACAATTGTACAAAACTGGACTACCTGTGCTTTTGATGTTTTATTGTGAAAAAGGGGTAAATCATTAGTACATCATTCATAGGAAACACACATTTTGAATTTCAATCTCAATCTATAAGACTATAAGTACATCCTATTTTCCAAAGCCTTCTGTACATTTTGCATAATCTTCTTCTCCTTCTTTGGTGTTTTATGGCGGTTGGTATCCAAGTGTTACATTATCGCCAGACTTTATTCTGCAGACTTTATTCTTCAGACTGTGTAACACCTTGTAACTTTTTCGTTTGAGGGGTCTTTCAATTTGGAAGGTTCCATAGTATGGCGTTAAACTAATCTAGCTTCTTGGAGATAAACAGGTAATACGACTAGGCCAAGTTACTGGTTGGATCTGCGGAGAGGCGACCCTGCTCTCAGTCACAGTACATGTTTTTCAATGTAATTTAGCCATGAAAAGATGTATAATTAATGCAAGATAGATTTCTTTTATACCATACTCTGGAACATTCCAGACAAGGCAATAACATCTCCATGGAAACAATCAAGTAGCAAAACCTCCACCAGAAAAGTTACATAGTACAATATTACTTACTTAATAGAGCTCAATAATGATTGTGTTATGCTCATTACTTGGTGTTAGATTGGAAGTACAATTTCCATCTGCTTTTCCCATAAGGAGTCTGGAAAAGTGAAAAAAAAAAAAAAGCTATGTTAGTAATGAGCACAATACCTATAGTTGTATTTAAATTCTGTTTCTGAAACTTTATAAACTGCTAAATTTATTAAAATGTTTTGCTGACTTTTAAGTTTCACATGTGCTGTTTGGACATTAGTTACTACATTGTTGCTTAGCTATTCACTGCTCTCTTGTGCCCTTTAACGCTTTTTTTTTTCTAAATCTCTATGGCAAGAATTAGTTACATTATGAAACACGGCAAACTTCGACAAAAAGCTCGGGATTGTGTCATACATCATCAGAACCATCAGTTAACCTAATGCTAAACCGATAGAGATTCGAAGATGCTAAATTTAACATTCATCCAGAAGTATTCTGAGACTATATGAATGTTCATCAGATTTTTCCACCATTCTTTCATTTACTTTTTACATTTGAATTGGCTGATGCATATCTATTTTGTCAATAATGGTTGTTTTTTGGTATCTGATCACAAACTGTATATGGCTTTTATTATACATGAATAATGTAGATTTTTTCTGTTTAGGATTATGTAAAAATGGTCAAATTGGGATCACTCAGCCTCGCCGTGTTGCTGCCATCACCGTGGCACAGAGGGTGGCTCAGGAGATGGGGTACACATTGGGAAAAGAAGTTGGTTATCAGGTCCGCTTTGATGACTGCACAACCGAGGTGAGTGAGACGAATCCAAAATCATCCATGCAGTTATACTTTACGTTTAGATTTGGTCTATTTGATTTGAAAATGGTGCTTCTTCAAACAGGACACTGTGGTGAAGTACATGACTGACGGCTGCCTTCTTCGTGAGGTTCTGGCTGACCCTGGACTTTCTCAGTACAGCGTCGTGATCCTGGATGAGGTCCACGAGCGCAGCCTCAACACTGTGAGCCACAAGATTATTATGTCATCATGTAATGTTTCAGAAATTACACGGCATAACATTTTCATTCTGTGTTTTATAGGATATTCTTCTTGGTTTATTAAAAAAAGTTTTTTCCGGCCCTGAAAAGGCAAACAAGGGCCGTCGTCACCCGCTAAAGGTGGTGGTGATGTCTGCCACAATGGAAACTGAAAAACTCTCTGCCTTTCTTGGCAACTGTCCTGTTTTTGTTATTCCAGGAAGGATATTTCCTGTCAAATGTTCTTTTGGCTCAGCGGTTGGGCCTAAGGACACAGAGAGCACTGGTTACGTTAAAGAGGTACTCACATTTAGTTACAATAAATAATTAGAAATAAATTTTAAAACAACAACAATATTTAGCGACACATTACAGATTTCTTGTTAGATTGATTCGATTTGATATCTGTTGCTTTCCAGGTCGTGAAGGTTGCTCTCGATTTGCATACCAGTGAGATGTGTGGAGATATTCTAGTATTTTTAACTGGTGAGTTCCTAAACCTTTTACCAGATCATACGACACATAACCTCTGACGAAAGAGGCAACAGTTAATGCAATGTTGATCATGTTTGTACAGGTCAGAATGAGATTGAGCGAGCTTGTGACATGCTCTTTGAAAAAGCAGAGACTATAGATTATCGCTACGATGTGCACGACCAGACGGTAGAGGGCCTTCTTATTTTGCCTCTTTACGGATCAATGCCTACAGGTAAATATAATGCTATAAACAAGGCCAGCCATAGATATTGGGCTTGTAATGGCACACTTCAGATAAACAGTAAAACAATGGATTATTCAACATGTAAACAACTGGAGTTTGCGTTCATTTTCCCAAATATGTTTGATTTATGACGCGTTATGTTATCACTGTGACTGAGACATTTAACGTTCATGTTTTTATGCATTGTAACATCTCGTAGATCAGCAAAGACAGATTTTTCAGCCTTCCCCCCGAGGAATCAGGAAATGTGTTGTAGCCACAAATATAGCAGCAACATCTCTAACCATCAACGGCATCAAGTATGTTATGGCAAAACCTCATTTAGCATCTATTTAACTTGGAGTGACCTTTACAATAAAAGTTGAAATCATTCTTGCACAGATACATCATTGACAGTGGATTTGTGAAACAACTTAATCACAACTCAAGAGTCGGCTTGGACATTTTGGAGGTGGTGCCTATTTCAAAGTAAGAGCCTTATACTTGTATACGTACTAAGTAAAGTGTAATGTGAAATTTGGAGTCAAGCTGCACATTATGAGAAGCATGAAGTAGTATGAATATTATGAAAGTTAAATATTTGACATAGTAATAGGTTAAAATAAACTATAAATTATCTAATACAGATGAATGGGAATGGGTTTTTTGTGGAAAAATATGATAATAATAATAATAATAATAATACTGATTTTCCAAAAAACTAAAGACTTTAATATTCTCTAGTCGTAGTTTTAAGTGTTCTTGTAAACCCTGAAGGGATTTAGACTGGATTTTGTTGGGGATTTTGTGTGATTAGGAGTGAAGCCCAGCAGAGAGCAGGACGCGCTGGAAGAACATCTGCGGGAAAATGCTTTCGAATCTACAACAAAGAATTCTGGGAGAAATGTATGCCTGAATACACCATCCCAGAGATACAGAGGACCAGTCTCACAGCTGTGGTGCTAACCCTAAAATGCCTTGGAGTCCATGATGTTATCAGGTTAGTTTTTTGAATTTCAATGTAAAATGTGATTAAATATTTGTATACTCATTGAATTTGCCTATTTGTTCAGATTCCCTTATTTGGATAGCCCAGAGGAAAGATTCCTCCTCGAAGCACTAAAACAGTTGTACCAGTTTGATGCAATTGACAGGTGCGTTTATCAATAGTACTTTTCCCTTCCCAAGAACTACTTTAAAGTTGCTGGTTATGGTCTTTGAACTTTAGGAGTGGAAAAGTCACTAAACTTGGACAATTGATGGTGGAGTTCCCGTTACATCCCGGTCTTACGAGGGCTGTTCTAAAAGCCGCCTCTTATGGATGCTCGGATCTGATGCTGCCAGTGGCTGCTATGCTCTCAGTGGAGAACATCTTCATTCGACCAGGTCAGTCCAACTAGTCGCGTCACATCATTATATTATATTTACATGTTATTTTGAGGCAACTTGACAATATGCTTACAAGAAAAGGTAAAGTTATTTCTGTTCAGTTATGTGAACAATAGCATTACCTGTCCATCTCGTAAAATTGCTCAGATCCTCTTAGTTCATGCTGTTGCATATTAACATATTTAACCTTTTTACTGGTCCAATTCCTACAAAGCAGTCACTATATGTCATTCTTCATTGACAAATAGTTGTGAATGACTAATTGTTGTTACTAAAATGTTTATTGTTAAGAATACCGTACATTGCGAATGAGCAATTACACCGACAAGTATAATTATGACCTGAATAATCACTATTATCAATTATCTTATCTTATCTAACTGACTAATCTTAGCATTTGTAGTTTTAAACATTGTGCTATGAAGAATAAGTACACCAGAATGAATTTCTGTTTTTCTTTGATTTGCTAGTTTCAATTTGTTCAGAATCAGTGTTCAAATGTATTTTTTCCTTGAAGGTCACCCTGAAAAGCAGAAAGAAGCAGACGGGAGACATCGAGCACTGGCTTCAAAAGGTGGTGGCATGAATGATTTTGCCACACTTCTGAATATTTTCCAGTTGTGTAAATCCAGGTACATAAATAAATTGTTGCAGATGATAACAAGTAAAACGTATTGACTGACTGTTCCCCACATTACACAGTGAAAAACCATCTGCGTGGTGTAAGGAAAACTGGATCCACTGGAGGGCGCTAAAATCTTCCTTTAGCGTGGAGACACAGTTGAGAGAAATCCTTTTTAGACTACAGCAGGTGTTTAACTTAATGATTTCTTTACAAAGACAAAAATGTAAACCCACTCTGATGAAAGATGTTTTTATATTCTTGTAGAGGAGTGATTTTCCGGTTGAATCATTTGATGGTAATAAGAACGAGCTCTTCAGACGATGCTTGTGTGCAGGATACTTCACAAATGTTGCCAGAAGGTATTTGAATTACTATTACTTATGTTGATTTTTTATAAAGGACTTTTACATTTGAGAAGTTATTACTGGAAATGTTGACTACGCAGGTCTATTGGAAAGGCATTCTGCACAATGGACGGTCATGGCTCTATGGTTCACATTCACCCATCCTCAGCCGTAAGTGGAGTTTTTGCTCTGTGAGGGAAACGCCACCTGCTGGTCTTCACAGAGATGTCATTGCTTTGCCTTCAATGTTTGTTCCACAGTATGCCACTTATTTATTATTTTGCATTACGATTAACGCCTTGGAAAACATCAACAGCTCTGGTTTAATCAGAAAGGATTAATGCCATACTGTGAAACCTTCCAGGCAAAGAAGCAAAAACATCTTTATGGAGACAAGCAAATGAAAAATTACACTGTGCACCTTTGAGTAAATATTGGTTTTCTAATATTTTTTCTTGCAGTTGTTTGAAAATGAGAAGGACTTTGACTGGGTGATGTTTCATGACGTGTTGGTGACCTCTAAAGTGTACATCAGGACAGTTTGCCCAATCCGATACGAGTGGGTCAAGGACTTACTGCCTAAGCTTCACGAGGTGGACGTTTATGAACTGAGCAATGTGGCACGAGAAGAAGTCACTGAAGAAGAAATGACCAAATGGGAAAATAAGGAGGCAGCAAAAAGACAACAAGGTTTTTTTTTATAATGACTGTCATGCATCAGTTATATCACTTTTTGGCTCTTTATTTGTTTGTGTTAAAAGACTAATGCATGTTATTCCGACAGAGGCTTCAGCAGAGGAAGCCATGAAAAAACTGGAGAAAAGAAATGACGAGGCCAGTGTCAGCGACGCTCGCGCTCGATACCTGCAGCGAAAGCAACAAAAACAGAGTAAAGCAACATAAAATGTCTGTTATTTTATTTGTAATGTGTTCAAATAAACATGATACTTTCTTATATTTATGTTCGTCAATATATTTCCTTTATAGTAGGGTTTGGGCATATTTAAAGTTACAATATGAATGAATAAAGCAAAAATGTTTTTCATTTATTTTTTTAAACAATAAAAAAACTAAAAGCAAGACAGGGAAAGGCAAACGTCTGGCATATGCTTCCATGGGGTCTGATCCATGGGGTCTGCTCCATGGGGTCTGCTCTATGGGGTCTGCTTCCATGGGGTCTGTGGTCCATGGGGTCGGGTCCATGGGTCTGTGCTCCATGGGGTCTGCTCTCAGTCCCTGGTCTGGAGGGTTTGGACTGTGTGGGCTGGTCCGGACCTGACGTCACTTCCGCTAGCGAGGCGCTGCGTAGTCTGTGGGACGCAGGAGAGAGACTACGCACGCAGCCCTCAAACCAACAAGGCGGCGCACGAGCGGATTTAGACATGAATATTTAGTAAAATCCCCCATCACCTCATCGGCAAAAACCCCTCCTGAGCGCGGACATTTGTGAAGCATCTTTCCTGTCGGTCCGGTTCGCGTCTGTTCGAGCAGCAGCAGCTTTGAGCAGCAGCACCACGCCGCTGGTGAGAGTGGAGGAGGAAAAAAAAACAACAATCTGCGTGCGGTGTTTCGTGTTAGCTCGGCGGTGTGATCATTGACAGAGTTCAATACACACTCGCTTTGTGCGCTCGGAGACAACCCAAGGACCTCCACAAGAAGCCGTTTCCTCTCGCGCTGAGGTGAGGGAAGCTTTAATTGGCTAAATGACATGCTAATATAGAGTTAGCTCGCATGCTACGTTGGCTAGCTGCCCTGTTTGTCCGTAATGCGGTCAGCCTCTGTCCACTCTGACTTCGCCAAAACAGTCCAATGTCATCACATCTGCAGCCCCTGTCATCTCTATTGTGCGCAGACCATGTCATTATTGTGTTCATACTTCCTGACTCTGAAAACAAACTCGTGGCATCTATGCAAGGTACATGTAAAAGTCATGTATTGCTAAAAACAATACAAAGATATGTTACCGCTCAGTGTTTCCCACAGGTTTGAATACAAGACTGTGATGGCACAAAAAGATCCACGGTTGAATCATTGATAGTTTGTTTTTGTAAAGGTCACTTATTTCCTCTTAAAGCATTGTTTACGCATTAATAGATATGGTTACTTGTATACGACATATCACAACTATATAGTGTCTTTTGTTGTCTAGAAATTATTTTGTATCTTAAAAATACTTTCGGTATTGATTTCTTAACCTTAATAATAATAATAATAATAATAATTGCAATTTATGACAATAAATCGACAAACTTCTAGAAATGACCAAATCTTGACTATTGCCCAATTCTACATTTGTATAACCAATGTTTTATTCATTTTTTAGACTATGGAGCAGAATTGTAGTGAGTATATGGGGACAGTGTAGTCTTAGTCTCCTCTATTAATGGGGGAAAACTGGTTCTCTCCAACAGTTGGAGTTGCTGTTCAGAAGACCTGTAAAATGTGGGGTAAATTAATTAAGATCTTGTGAAACATTCACTAGAAGTAGTGAATGTAGGTAGTGGTAGTGAAGTTAAAGTGTAATATCCGTGACATTGTGACTGTCAGGTGTTTCCATCAAGGCTTTGGCTCCTGAACCTGAACCTCCTGAAGGCAACTCAAATGTTTTATTTTTTGTCATCTCATTGTTATAAATTATGGTATGACTATGCTGTGGATTGATTTAAAATCAGGTTAGAACGCTACTCAGAAAAACATCCACATATTCAGTAGTTGTCTTTCGAGTCTGAGAAATGAGGAAAATACCAAAATACTCTGAGATAAGCATCTACAGAGAAAGTCCTGCTGTGCCGGTTTTACGTTTACGGTAAATGTAAAACTTGGCTAGTGTAGAGTTCATTGCAATGTGCTTCAACTTTGTTACCATGTAAATCAGTACTTTGTTTTTTGGATTTAAAACCGTCAAACGCCAGTTTTTTGTTTAATGTTTTGACCTGTTTGTTGCCATCTTTCTTGTGTGTTAAATAATGTTATGTTCTAATATTGCATAGGCAGCGGAAAGCCAAAGTGGACATACATTGCACTGTTTTCTCCGGGCCAGAGCGTTTTGTGCCCCATCATGAATGAGGTCACTGTTGTGAGAGAAGGGTGGCTCCTTAAGCGAGGTAGGTGCACCTGAGAAGCGTTAAATTCCCCACGAAACTCTTTATCAATTCTACGGTTTTTAATTGTGCTTTGAATTGAATCAGGTGAATACATCAAAACATGGCGGCCTCGCTACTTCATTTTAAAGACCGACGGATCTTTCATCGGCTACAAAGAGAAGCCCGAGGTGTCCAGCGACCACAACCTACCGCCACTCAACAACTTTTCCGTAGCAGGTTCGCGAAACATCCGTGTCACAAGACATTTTAAAATGTTATGCGTGTTGTTTCAGTCTGGTCTTTTTCTTTTACCTGTGCGTTGCAGAATGTCAGATAATGAAGACGGAGCGGCCAAAGCCCAACACATTTGTCATCCGGTGCCTTCAGTGGACCTCCGTTATTGAGCGCACCTTTCACGTCGAGACCAATGAAGAACGGTACGATTTGCCCTTTAACATTGTGCATGGTTAGGTTGCCGTTTATTTAATAGTTTTAAGCGATTTACTCCGCAATTCGCTTACGTTGCTCTTACAAAGAATTGATATTATCAACATAAATGTGTGCGATTTGTCTTTCGTTGTCCTTTGCTAACTAGATTTAGTCTGTTCTCAAACCTGTTCTATTTGATTTTCTCCGAGCTTAAATCGACGACAGATTTGACAGGGCATTGGGCAGATTTAATAAGCGGTGGTGTGTGTTTTTTGTGTGCGTCAGGGAGGAGTGGATGCGCTCAATCCAGGCTGTGGCCAATAGCCTGAAGAGCCAGCACCAGGACGAGGAGCCGATGGTCATCAAGTACGGCTCTCCCAGCGACAGCAGCGGCGCAGAGGACATGGAAGTGGCCGTGTCCAAGGCTCGCAACAAAGTGGTCAGCAACAATGTGCATTTAAAAAGAACGATGATTTTGGGTTGGGCGAAGGGTGGGGCAATATTCACAAAAATGAATATCTCAAAATACTATATAGTATCCCACAACAATATTCAGTGGCTTTAAGTTGTAGTTTGGCTGTTAGTTGTGGTTTAATGATCAAACAAATTGGAAAAGTCTGTAAAATGAATGATAAAAGTGCAGAAATATCAACCGTTATTTTTTTAACAGCTTTTTTTTTTGTTGCATTTTCTATAAACAATATACTAGATATTCAAATTATTCACTTCTTCAAAACAACATTCACAACATTATCTACATTTCAAGATATTTGTCAGCGCATTCCCCAAAGCTTTTTAAGGTGCAACGTGTACCTTTTTCGCACCATCACCTGCTTAGCTCTGTGGAAAAGTCATTGCTTTGCCTGACATGTTCCGCAGTATGGCATTAAACATACCTGTCTTGCATTTATTAAACTATTGCTTTGTTTTTAATACCGCGACAAACATTAGTCATTATTAGTAAACGGGCTCGCCTCGCTACAGATCTGACCGTAGCCTGATGACACACACTACTCGTCTCTATGGAGATGGATATCAGCTTAATGCCATACTGGGTGACACTCCAAGCAAAGCAATAACCTCTGTGTGGAGACGGGGCAGACCTTTGTCTAAAAACTAGTAAAAAGTATATTGGCAGTAAAGGTTTAGTTGAATACATTTTCTCTGGAGATCTTTTCTGTTTGATAAAGACATGAAAAATTACTAGAAAAATGATTTGTATTTTTTACCTACCGGGTACATAATATTCCCTTGGCGTGTCACTTGGTGAGTGCATTAAAGGAGACGGGGAAGGGACATGACATTTTTGAAAGGTTATTTATTAATTTATTTTTCCAAAACAGACATTGTGAGTTTAACATTAAAGAGCAAGTAAAACATCAGGTTGTTTTCTTCAGCGCTCTGTTAGTGAGCATATGTATTTCATGGATAATTCTTGACTCCCTCTCCGCAGACCATGAGTGATTTTGATTATCTGAAGCTTTTGGGCAAAGGCACTTTTGGTAAAGTCATTCTGGTGAAGGAGAAAGCCTCGGGGATGTACTACGCCATGAAAATCCTCCGCAAAGACGTCATCATTGCTAAAGTTGGTCCTGAACACACATTTCTTTGTTGCCGTTACTTTTGGGAATATTATGTAATGTCATTATGATCATTTTGTTTAGGATGAAGTGGCCCACACGGTTACAGAAAGCAGAGTACTTCAAAATACAAGACATCCCTTTTTAACGGTGAGCAGTTTTTCTGACAAAGTAAAGAAATTCCCTTTACAAGCTTTACTAAACGCTGTCTTCCACAGACGCTCAAATATGCATTTCAAACCCACGACCGGCTGTGCTTTGTGATGGAGTATGCAAATGGAGGAGAGGTACGCGTTTTATCTGTGTATGTGTAATTTTATTTATTGTTGTTGATCCTGTGCCTAATTATTCGTTATTATGCCTAATTTGTTTCCCTCAGCTCTTCTTCCACTTATCTCGAGACAGAGTTTTCACTGAAGACAGAGCTCGTTTTTATGGAGCTGAAATAGTATCCTCATTGGAGTATTTGCACTCGTGTAATGTCGTTTACAGAGATTTAAAGGTAATGTAACTGTAATGTGCTTACTAAGAGTTTGCTAGTTATTTCCGTGTTGAAGATTCACCCAGTTTAAATGTTCTCACTCAGCTGGAGAACCTGATGTTGGACAAGGACGGACACATGAAGATAACAGACTTTGGTCTTTGTAAAGAAGGAATCACAGATGGCGCCACAATGAAGACTTTCTGTGGGACTCCTGAGTACCTCGCGCCAGAGGTAACGATGCTCGCCACAAAACTGCATTGCATGACATCTAAATTGATCTGAAGTATTTACTACTTATCCTTATTCAGTGTTTATTACTGGTCCCAGTATTAAAAAATAACTCGAACTGTTAACATGTCTGAATCACACAAACATTTCTTCATCAACATTACTGATAACTGCAAATCTCTTGTTTCTTGGCCATTGTTTGTGTTTTCTGTTCTGTGCAACATTTTCTTTTTTCAGTTGCTCAAACTTAAACTTCTTTTTACATATCTTTTATATAAGACTAGGCAATATTGACAGGGATAATTATCAGACAACTACAAAATGTCTGTAAAAAATAATCACAAAATGCAGTGCAATGTAGAACCTCTAAACTATATTTGATATTTAACTTTTGCATTTCTTCGAAACAACATTCACGATATTATCTACATTTCAATATATTCCCCACCTCTACCTTTTTATATAGTTAATTTATAAGTGTAATCATTAAAATCATTATATTTGTCATAAACCCTTCTATTTCTGAACGTTCCAGGTGTTGGAGGACAATGACTACGGGCGCGCGGTGGACTGGTGGGGTTTGGGCGTGGTCATGTACGAGATGATGTGCGGCCGTTTGCCCTTCTACAACCAGGACCACGAACTCCTGTTCGAGCTCATTCTGATGGAGGAGATCCGCTTCCCCAAGAACCTGGGTCCTGACGCTAAGTCCCTGCTGGCAGGTCTGCTCAAGAAGGACCCCAAGCAAAGGTACACCCCAGCCCCCCACTGGGACACCGCCCACGGGACAGAGAAGGAGTGTCACTGTGTCAGATTTTAGTGTTGCATTTATTGTGAGAAGAATTATCACAATTTTACGAATATTCACGATTCTCTCTCTATTAATGCTTTTTTATTTTAAAAAGACCATATGATGCATGCAATATTGATCTAAAACAAATTGATAAAAAGACAAAACAAAAGAGTGCTTAATTCCGGGTTGAAAACTGCAGTGCTGTTTTTCTATCTGCATCTTTACGATGTGTCGTTGTAAACGTCACAACAAAGTGCCGCATGCTGCCGGCCCTGACTATCCAAATCCTGTCAGCGTTCAAGAAAATACAATTGCAGAACTAAGTGAGTACTGGCAGTGGGCGTGTATCTGTGGGGAATCTGGAGCAGGGAAACAAACATGGGGAGCAAAGGCGTCTTGTCCGCAGGAGAATAAATGACCAAACTAGAGTCGGACCGGGACCGAACTGGAGTCGGACCGGGACCGAACTGGAGTCGGACCGGGACCGAACTGGAGTCGGACCGGGACCGAACTGGAGTCGGACCGGGACCGAACTGGAGTCGGACCGGGACCGAACTGGAGTCGGACCAGGAACACGTCCTAAAAGTGCTTTAAAAACCCATTTGGTTTAACTGAGCTTCTATTCTATTCTATTCTTTCTGGAAATATTGACCTCACAATCTAGAAAAATATTGACCTCGCAGTCGTTGGAGGCACTATATTTTTTTTATAGAAGATAATCTGATCGTTTGGCACTGAGATTCAGTTTGGCACGAGTTAATGGGGCATAAACCTGGACATAAGTGACTGTTTTGCTTGAACCTGCCGTGTTTGTCCTCACAGTTGGCTAATATTAGCACACTGGGTTCTGCCTGCAGGCTCACAACATCCTCTGCTTTAAGTAGAGAGGAAATGTGTTGAGAAACTGATTAATAAAGGCCTAGATTGAACATCACAGCCTAAGTGTTTGTCGTCCATTTACTTTAATAGTGTTTTCCCTATTATCCATTAAAGGAAATGTTGTTAACTTGCTGTTTTTAGACTTGGAGGGGGGCCAGATGATGCCCAAGAAGTGAAGAGCCACGTGTTCTTTATGTCTATCAACTGGCAAGATGTGATCGACAGAAAAGTAAATAAATAAAATATAGCATTATCATCAAAGCAATTTTAAAAATATTTCATTTGACTCTTGTTCTTGTTTTTGTGCCTTTTTTTTTTTTGTGTCTTTGTTTCAGCTTGTTCCACCGTTCAAGCCCCAGGTCACCTCAGAAACAGACACCAGATATTTCGATGATGAATTCACAGCGCAGAGCATCACTATAACGCCGCCCGATAAATGTGAGCAAATGAACTGTCGTTGATATGAAATTACTATATAATTGAAACTCTTCATCGTGGAACATTCTCCCAGGAAAGCTTTTTAATCAAACTATAGTTGATTAACTGTTGGTCACTGTTTAAATAAAGCAGCTGTAATGAGAAATGTATTTATTCATTTCTTTCATAAAATATAAAATACATCAACACTTTGGTCACCTTAAGTGTTATTAAAGGTTCTATTAATAAAGGTTGGTTGATTGATTGATTAATATTTAACACAAATAGTCTAACACATGACATCACTCACTTCTACTAAACTAACTAAAAGCAAATTATAGTCTAGTTTTGAGCCAATTAAAGGAGGACTTTGTAACAATCTTCCAAAGTGTGACATTAAGCTTGTCTATCTCCATGGAGACAAGCAGGTGACACTTACGGGGCAGATCTGTGGTTCGGTGAGCTCACATGTTCAAATACAATTCAATTCAAGGTGTTTTTTGCAAGACAGACACTGGTTAATGAATAAATGCAAGAAGTTTGTCGAGGCAATAACTTCTCAATAGAAACGCCAGCAGGAAAGGCCAAAACACAGCCAGAAAAGTGCCAGTTTAATTTAATGTTCTTCCCCATTTTGAACGTGTATGTGAATGTGTAATTCACGTTTTACATACACGCGTTTGTTTTCTGGATGTATGACTATCTATCTAGATGTTGTGATTAAATTAATAGATGTTTATTTGTCCTTAATTCTGTTGGCTCTTTTGTAGGATGCTGTTGTACTTTTTGTTTTCTACTATTTTAATTATTGAAAGCCATAATGTTTTGTACTTTATTATGAATTCCTCCCTATTTCCTGTAGTTAAAAACAATCATTTTAAAGACTTGTTTGGGGGGGTTTCTGCAGTGGCTGAAATCTATACAGACTGAACTTATTTTGTTCATCTTCTCTGCCCTTTACCCCAGATGACAGCCTAGATGCCGAAGACTCTAACCAGCGAACGCACTTCCCTCAGTTTTCCTACACTGCGAGCATACGGGAATGAGCAGGCAGCCCCCCGCACTTCTGCTCACGACACACACCTGCACCGCTGGGACACACCACGTCAAGTCTGGCACAATTTACATTTTCATTCCGTCTCATTTGGGCACGTTCGGCTTCTGATATTTATAAAGGAAGACGCGGGCTGTGAGCAGCCACAGATGGTTGTGTGTGTGTGTGTGTGTGTGTGTGTGGTAGACTGGCAGCTCCTGTCTCGACATCCTCCCTTTCACTGCACGCACCACGTTAAAGGCCTTGACTCTTGAGAACCAGGTTATGCCAGCAAGTTTCACCTTTTTACCAGCTGTACTTACACGTTGCCCACACACGCATACAGTGCTACGAGTCACTGTCATTTAGTATTTAAAATGCACATTTAAAATAACTTTAAAGTCGGGCTGTGTGATGACTGTCAAAATTTAAACTTCTTTTTGTGTAAATCGTCATTCTGATTCACTATTTCTCGGTTTAATGCAGCTGTCTGCTCAAACACACTTTTTTTCCCCCACCCCACCCAATGCCCCTATTGGTCAACCTCTGTAAAGGTTCCGAGTGAGTGACAGCTGGATTTAACCAATCACGGGAAATGGTGGATTTTCCGAAGATTTACTTCTTACTAAGCAATAGAAAAACATGTATCTTACATGAATCTTTAGTCCGCCTCCTGCTTGTCTCCATGGAAGTGTTGTACCCTGAAATCATACATTTGAACTCCACAAGTCTGACCTGTAATTCATGCTGCATTCATGTGGTTCTTCCATAAGAAAATCACTGAATTTGCTCTTTAGCAGTGTGTACTAGAGCAAACCAGAGAAATACGTAGTGGTCAGCCTCCTCAGAAAATCAACGCTGTTCGTTTACTCTGGATTGCTCACATTACAAGGGTAAATGACAATAATGTCGGGTCTTTCTTGTGTACATCTGTTGATCATGACGGTAAAGCTCTAAATATAGTAACGTCTTCACCATGAGCTCAAACATTTAGGATTAATTGACAAATAAGCTGATTTCCGTCTCCACACTGCAGTCTTAGCAGCGTTTGGACCAGCGTTTTCTTCCCCCGCCCTGTACCAGCTTTCCCCCAAGAACCACATGAACGCAGCATTAGCGTGGTGGAGCCACCTGCTTGTTTAATGGTAGAAAATCACTGGCAGAGCAATTATATCTCCATAGAGACGAGCAGGACCCAAAAAGTTACTTACCACACCTTTTTAGGAGTATACATTTTTTGTTTCTGATGTTTTTTTTTAAGAGCTTTCAAGGCAAAACCATATAATGCATTTGTGATGTACAGTGGTGACCAAAGTTATTAGTGCACCTGACTGAAAGAATCGAATCCAAAGTAAAACTTGAGTGCTTATATTAATGTCTATCTTTCATATTTCCTGTGGCCACCATTCACATATATTACTCCTACTATATTATTACTCCTACTCTCTATTGAAGACAAATTTTAAGCTTCTCACTCTTCATGGTCCAAAGTGACTTCACACACTCGTTGCTACTGCCATCTTGAGGACAAAAGCCGCAGGCTCACTGTCAACAATGGTCTCGATACAAAGGATTCCTCTTCTGTAACATCCCCAAAGTCGCCATAAATGTTTTATGTTGGTCAGGAAGGCCCAGTGGACTTACAGAAATCACTCCAGACTGGGCAGTGAGCTGTTTGTTTCAGGTTGTTAGCAGCTGGCTAATGCTAGTTTACATATTATTGTGCGGCTATGCGAATAAACATTTTAACTAGCCTACTTTCCTACTGTCCGGGTGTTGTATTTTAGGATCAGAGAGTATTGTGGGCTTGAGGACGAGGAAGCTTGGATATAAAAATTTCTGCTTTTAAGTGTCAGGGACTCACCGCTGTAGATAAGGATCAAAACCTTTCTCATTTCCATTGTATGTGCTGTTTTTCATGACGATCTAACAGTGGAGAAAGGCAAATGCATGCGGCGACGTCCTCGACACGGCGGTGACAACAAATAAGACACATGACTGAAACCCACTCTTATCAGTATAAGATGCTACTTGACTGGGACATGCACAGTGAAATGGGCCTGTCATTATGGACAGTGACCCAAATGACTTAATGATAGTATTCTACAATTTAAATGTATTTTATTTATTTTACTTGATTTGTACAGGCAACTTTAAAAATATGTCTGGTGGTGAACCAACCATTTTTGGGGGTATTTCTTTTAAAAGTTACAAATGAAGTTGGTTAAGCAGGAGTGAAGCGGGACTGTGTAAATGTGTGTTCTATGTCCGTGTGAAAACGTCTTGAGCAACAGGAGACCACACTACACAGCAAAGCCCTTTAACATAATAAAGGAGCACTGTGTAACTTCGTCATTACATCAGCTGTTACTATAATCTCCTTTCTATAAATTGGATTATGGAAAGTAGCTTATTACTAGAAAACTTCAATTAAGTTTCACATTTTTGGAAATATTTATTTTCTTTTTTTTCTCTCGTGTATTCCTGTACGTCGAGTCGCTCCAAAGTTATAACATTGAGACCTGCATGGCGATCATGTTTCACGTTGTGCTCTCAGGATGAAGATAAACCAGCCATTTCAATACTTTAAGGTCAGTTATTTAATTTGAAAGGCACAAATTAAAGTCTGCTGCATGTTTATCTATTAACCTTTGCTTTCCACGCTTCAGAATTCAATAATCTGTAAATTGTTCTCCGCCGTTGTACCGTTCCTAACTGTGTTTTATGTTTAAATTATATTTTAATTTAAGCTTCTGAATGTTCCTGTATTTAAAGTGTGAGAGAGGGCTATTGTTGGCCAAAGCTCGATTTAACTGATTCCACATTTGCTTTTATTTTTTCATTTTTCTTGCTGTATCTAAGCTCTTCAATCGCTGTCATGCACCTGCACTACTTTCCCTTTTCTACATTCCAACAAAGCACTTCTCATTCTTGTCAACGACCCTCGCCCAAACTGCAGGTTGAGAATCGTAAACTATCACCCAAATCAGCCAACTTCATTTTAAACGTCATAAAAACCTGTTTTCGAGTCATGACTGCACAAGATTGAGAGGTTTCTCACAGCTTTCTGAAGTGCTCATATTGACGCAAGCAAATTCCCTATTGCTGGAAACAATTTATTTTATTTGTTATTATCATGATGTTTAATTTTTTTTTTTTTTTATCACTGTTGTCCATTCCTCAGATTATTTTGACACATGTATACGTTATATCAAAATATCTATATTAAAAGTTTTTAAACATTCCATTTTTGTTTTAAGTTTTTCATTGAATCTTTTCATCACGTGGGATCTCGATTGCATGTATTTCAAAGTATAAAGTCACAAAAAAGAGTAGATAGTTCTTTACATTCACTGTTTGTTTGCAGGATATTCAGTTGAAGATTACATTGAATAAGGACTTTAGTGATATGCCAATTCCAGTAAAACACATTTTGAACTGTCTTATGACGAGCGATGCTGCCGTCTTCAAAATTAGTGTAAAAGATGGTCGTTTCCTACTTGATTCAAGAAGTATTACAGTGTCATTCAATTGGATGGTGTAGAATTCCATTGACTGTCTGAATGAGCATCTGCGTTAAATCAAGTCGAGTGTGCGTGTGATTTTACAGTTCATTTAGACTTTTTGTTGTGAAAACTCTTAAACTTTCACCCACATTTCCAGGACCTCGTGCCACAGCCTCAGGCACAGCCACCACAGCCTCGTGTTCTGCCTTTGGGACGAGGCAGGACCTTTTTGAAGGACCTTTTACTTTATGAAGCAGATGCACTCTTTACTGCGGGGTCCCGTCTCAGCCATAGGGGGCGCTGCTGGGCTTTTCTATGTTTGTTAAAGCCATACTGTACACTTGACCGACTCTCGCAGCTTTTGCATTGACATGTACCTGACCTCTCTTGCAGTTGCCTGGAGCCTAGACATCAGCGCCATTGTGTAAATACTAAATACTAATAGAGAATGCAGCATCAGTACTTGATTTGCCGCTTCAGTGTGGTTTCCCCTGCCTTTCTGTAACCTATAGCCTATAGTTGAATGCCTATACTGCACTCGAGTCAGATCTTATTGCCTTTTCATTTATTCCCTTCTTTCTGCTAAGACTCAGATTGGGTAGTAGAAATCCCCCCCCCCCAAGACTTAACAATGTAACGATCTGCTGCACCTGCAAGTATACATTTGCAAATGTAATGTGCCAGTAAACCTTTTACAAAAACTGAATGGTCTGTGTCGGTTTATTCGGGCAAATGACAAAGGTCTAATAAATGCACATGAATTAAGGTCTAGGTAATTGCTACGAGGGCAGATCAATTTGTCACTTAAATAACTCGTGTCAACACTTTTCTTGTCTTTGCTCTTTTATTGTGATCATGTTCTGCATATTTTGTATTCAAGTAAATTGTAGTAAATCTTACACACTTTTTTGCATGCATTTTTTTTTTTTGGCATGGTTTTGTACTATATATTTTTTAATCTATGTATTTATATTGCACCTTGCTCCTAAGCCATTTCCTAGTTTGTGAATTTTGTTAATTCACAATGACTAAACCTTTTTTTTGTTGATTGAAATAGATTAAAATCATATAAATGATAGGGTATCATGTGTGGACAATAAAGGATTATCTTATCTATTTGCCTCCACAGTTTATTGCAATTTCCACGATGCAATCTTTAAAACGATTAGGTTATTTTTGTTCTTGTACAAAAGGAAGTGGGGGAAAAAAGTCAAATAAGATACACTTGAATTGTTATTTATTCTCTAAATTCAAACACAAATTTCCCTTGCTGAAATCACCTTGCAATTTGATTTTAGTTTTGTTTTTTTATTTACTTATTTGCATGCTACTTTTATTCATGTTGTATTTATATCATGTCAAGATAATATGATTTAAATACACACATATGCTTAGTTTTCATAATAAAAGTATGCACGTTTTCGGAAAGTGTGTGTTTTACGCGCGTGCACCGTGACCCCGCCGTGACCCCAATCAGTGTCTTTATAATCAGGTGCCGGTGCAGGTATGGCCATCCTCCTCCTCCTCCTCGCTGTCCCGGGTTTCCTTCGCGATCATCGGCCGTGGTTAAGTAGCTGCAGCGGCCTGAGACCGGAGCTTGTTCTGCGCTTGTGGACATGGCCGGGGCTGGTTTCTGCGACTCCAGGCCTTTGCTGGACTTACACCAAAAGGTTTGCCCCCTCCACAGTGCCCCGCGTGGCCCCGCGTGTGCCCCGCGTGTGCCCCGCGTGCGAGGGCTCGTCCAAGTCTGAAAGTGTGTTCTGGGACTGCTCAAGCATAATCTTTGGAATTTGGTTAATGGCTCAACCAATAGTGGTTTCCTTCCTCCTTTACTAACGTTCCTTAATCAGAAGTGGGTCGTGCTCAATTTAATTTACTTTAATAAAATTGTACTTCTCAGATTAGTTTTCAGACTCTATACTGTTACTCTAATGTAAGTAATGGCCTGCAGTATATTTGATGTGTTTAGGCAGTGCTGTGTTGAACTCAAATGATAAAACAGGTTTTACATCCAGACTTTTTACTTACTTTTTGTAGTTTCCAAAATAATTAACTTAAATTCTTGGACCACTGCTTTGTTTTAGTTATTTTGAAGTAATATCATTCTTGGGTGCATTTTTTTTTTTTTTTTTTTTTGGCATTTCTGACAACTTCTGTTTAAATAATTCCATTACTATAGTAAAATAATTTCAGTTTGAATTTATTTTTGTAAAGCCCAAACTCACAAAAGCGGTTGTCTCAGGGGTCGACAGTGGAAAAACAGATTAAGCAATGTTCATGGGGACTTGTCAATGTCCTATCATCCAGTGTCCCAGGTCCAGAAACCTGGAGGAGTTCCACAGTGAAGGAGAGATCCGACTCCCTCAGGCGGTCAGGCGGACGTGAGATAGTGTTTGGCCTTGTTCTACTGGTGTGAAAAATGATACATTGCAACTTCCATTTAAAAACTTGTTAAATGACGAGAGAAAAACTCTTATTCAAACACTAATGCATTTCCCTTTACTCACCCAAAATCCCTGTACTTCTGGCATGGAAACGTACGGTATAGAATGTCTCCATTGTGATCTCTTATGGTCAGTCCTCCTGGGAGGTGGTAATTATTATAATTGTCTTTCTAGGCCGATGACAGAAGGGCCCTCTGCAAACCGTGGCGGTTTATAGATGAATATGCAGAATCCAGAATGGCATCCCTCAACCTGGAGTGCAGATGGGTTTGTGCTGCGCGTGTGAGTCCATCATTCAGCTCGGCCTTCATCATGATTGAGTCTGTTATTATTTATAGGATGCGCTCCATGCACTAGTGCCCACTCTTCTGCGCCGTGAAGTGGAGATTGCGTTAGAGAAACTGAACTTCATATGGGACCCCACATATGCATGGGAAATGTTTTTGGACATGATGGTAAGTAGGTTGGAAATGGGTAATCTTTCATTTGTTCTGCAGATTATTGTGCTTTGCCTACAATGGAAACTATTACAATTTACCTCCAGTCCTGTTGACCTTTTGTGGTTATTTTATAATAATATTGGCTGAATGTTATGCATCTTAAATGTTTGTCAATATCACCAACCACATAAAAGGCCATTTCTGTGCTTGTGTTCGCACATCCGGGAACTTGTGCAGTGGCAACAGAGTCCGCCATTTTGAAAGGGGCTCAACAGCGCGTCTACTACATATGAAATCCAGGAAATATGAGGCCAAAAACCTGCGTTCTGTCAGGACATTGCTCTGTTGACTGACCAAGAAATGCTAGCTTTGTCGTGTACCTTAGTTTGCCGTTATCGTCTAAAGAATCAAAGTATTCGTAGCTCATTATGCCGTAGAAAAGGATGCAGTCGTGTTGGTTTTTATATATCGCGTGCCCCTTTTTAAAATGGCCGCTATGGGGATGTCCCGGCTGTATGACGTCACTGCGAACGCACGCATGTATAACACAACTTGATAAAGGTTCTAACAAATGTTACCATCTTCAGCAAAGTCAAGCCTCTGATACGTTTTCAAACAAAGACCTGCCATCTTATTTTACGGATGCCACAAGGAGAATTCTTGTCGACTGGCTAATAAAAGTTCATGTGAGTCCCACAATTGCACAAAATTGATTACCTGCCGTTATACGTCAAACATGTAATTGCATTCCAAAAGGAGATGATGCACTTCCAGGATGAAACGCTGTATCTTGCAATACATCTGCTGAACCGCAGCCTCTGCCTTCTCAAGGTGAGCATAGCCAACCTGCAGCTGCTGGGCATGGTCTGCCTCTTCATCGCAGCCAAGAAGGAGGAGAGTCTTCTTCCAGAGGTATGCTCATTTAACTTATCTATCCAACTGTTATGACTTTCCTTTAGACCATGTTTGACTGTATCCATGTTCTGTCACTACTTATGAAAATATTTGACTTCTGTTTGGGCCTCTCAGTTTTACCTTCATCAGTCCTCTGGCTCTTTTTACCTCTTGATTTGTTTACTCTGTTGTACTTTAAAAGCGTCATGCACATTCCTGTATTGTCCTGCGTTTGAGGCTTGAGTGCTTAGAAAATGTATTTCCACTCATCTCTGCCCATTTCTCAAATTTCTGCAATTAAAAAAAATCAAAGGTCATGTAGGGTTAAGTTGAAATGAATCCTTTTCTGTTAAGCAGTTTCAGATCTATATTGCAGTTTACAATTAACACAATCTACTTTACTCTATTGTTTAATACTAAATAATGGGATTTAAAAAAAAACATTGAAACCTTAGCCATCCATTTCATGAACAAAGAACCTCCCCATCGTCAGTTCTCCTCTGCGCATGACTCAGACCCGTGTGTCGTGCGTGGGTTGTTTTATCGAGGTATTTGTCTCATTATCCCAGGTGTCTGACCTCTGCTATGTGATGGACTACACCTACACCCCACGCGAGCTGCTTCGACTGGAGCGCAAAGTTCTCAGTCGGCTGAAGTTTGACTTGGCGTACTGTGCGCCTCTTCACTTCCTGCTCCTGTTCGCCTCAGTCGCCCGGTGCAGCGCCAAGGTTGTGGAATTGCTTATTTTTTAGTCACCCAATTTCCATAGCACAAAATTAAAGCAATCATGATTCAGTGGCTATAAAATATCATGGACAAAATCTTTAATTATACACGTAATTTTAAACTAGAGACCAATGGCAATGAAAATCAAATGCAATTACAGATTGCATATTTTAAGTCAAAAATCCTTTTATATTCAAAAGATATTTGTCTGTTTTGAAAAGCTTTGAGCACTCAATCCTTTAATCTTCAAAAAAATCTATTCATGTGAAAAGTGAATTGAGGATTTCATTGGTTGTGAATCATGAAATCAGTCTTAAAAATTGTCTTAATCATACATTTCAAATGTTATATTGCCACATCCCTAGCTAGTTCTTCAAAATGACTTATGGTCCTTATTCCGCTGGACGTAAAGCATAAATTGAGTCTGCTTTTGTCTTGTAACATGCGTTTTGCCGTAGATGACTTGGATGGCTCGTTTCTTGCTGGAGCTGGCGCTCTCGGAAGGGCAGTGTGTGGTTTTCCAGCCGGTGCAGTTGGCAGAAGCGGCTCTGTGTCTCGCTCGCCTCATCCTGAAGGAGCCTCCGACGCCTGAGGGAGAAGCCGCCTGGTGCCTCGTGTCCAGCCTCCATGTTGGAAAGTGGGTATACAACAAGAAATGGGATGTGCTGTGGAGAGGAAAAGCACTTTTTACCCAATTTTTTGTTTTTTTCCATTGTGTATTTATTTATTTGACACTCTTGTACAGGGAGTTAAATAATTTACTGTTGACTCTTTTGCCTCTATGCTACTTTCACTAGATCAAAACAACCATGAGCTACTAATGTTCAGAAATATTCTATAGCTTATTTTGGCCGTAACAAATCTATTCTATCTCAAATAATAAAAACAAATATATCATCACACTATATTAGCGCTTTCCACCTTTTTTATAGGCACTCGGGGATAAGGTTCAACATCAAAGTTTGTTTATAGTCTGAGGCACAACAGGTGGGTCTGGGGATTTTTGAAGAAACCGTGTGTGCGTGCGTGCGTGTGTGTGTCCCCAAAGCCATTTAATAAACTGTTTTAAAAACAGTTAATCAATTCATTAAATGGTCTTTTTAAACTTTTTTTTGTTAATTACTAGTCTCTTTTTAATTAAAGCATTCTCATTTAACGTGGCTTTTGGGGTCCTCAGGTTGGACGGCATGAATCAAAGTTTATTGTCTATGAACAGTTGTCGAACACCGGATCTTGTTTCAGCATTAAAGCGAAACAATTGATCATGAAATGAGTCAAATATGGCATGCATAATCTAAGAATTATGGATATAGTGTAAATGAAATGCACTTCATACTTGATTTTGTGCTTTACTTGACATTTCTCACCCTGTACGAGTGACTAAATTCTGATGTGTGTTGGTACATTATCTGGACTTTAAGCCCCAATTCTAGTTTCTAGCCAATTAAAAGCAAATGTGTGCACTCGAAACAGTCATTTGCATTAAATGTTTTAAAATGTACATCCATAAAGTTTATGTTCGCTCATTGTAGAATTATAGCCCCTCACTGTTTAAATGTTCATTTCCTGTATTTTGTCTATAGTGAACCTGCCTTGCTGAGGATCATGCAGATACTGGCCACTGCTGCTGCCACCGCTCCCGGAGAGATCTGCGCCTCTTACATTAAATTCTCCTCCCCAGAAACTATGCACGTCAGCAGGGATCCCGGACTCGTGAATGCCTCTTTATTACTGGGTGTGCACAAATGACCTGCAGGCAGAAAATGAGTTATTAAAATCATGCATTATGTTGGATTATGCAATGACTGTGGTTGAGGAAGAAGTAGAATTGATGTGTATTTCAAATGTGTACACTTTTACGCTCTTATCTTGCAGCTGATTGTATGTGATGTTTATTTTGTGATCAAAAATGATTGTAAGGAAATCAAAGCCTTTTTAATGTTAAAATAAAAGTGTTTGCTGCAATTTCAAAATTTGTTTTTCAAAATTGTCTTTCAATCCTAAATAAAAATGTCAAGTGGATTTTTATCAAAGCGGGATTAAATATTTTGAAAGCCAAAGCCTGCATTTGGCATTTTAAAACCTTGCGGTGAATAAAATGCAAGCCAATCATTTTACTTTAAATTGTGCCAATTTGTTTTCAAATCAACTCTTCTGCCTTGATTGCTTCGGTCCCAACCACACATAGATCCAAACACCATTGCAAACCAAGACCTATGTATTTCACAAGGCATTATTTGGCTAATCTATACTCAAATGCATATTTGTATGCACAAAATCAAGTATATTGTAAAGTGGGGCTGTAACTAATATTTTTTTCAGTTAACTTTAGTCAATTAAATGGAATCTCAAGAGGATGGATATTTTTTTACCCAAATGAAAATTAATATTGAAAGTACTGACATTTTGATGTAATCCTGCAATTTTATTTTTAAATGTCTTTTTGCATGTGTTCGGATGCCTAGTCTGTTTAGTCCAGACAATCAAAATGACAAAACACAACTACGATTTTTTTATTAAACCCCATGTTCGACTGGTCACAATTAAGTCGATTCATTGTTGTACCTAATGCATCACAAACCTACATCCGGAAACCCTGCTCTACACAAAGTAGTTCTGCATCTTTCTGTTGAAACATCAAATAAAAACCTCTAAACGCACGTACTGTTTGAACCAATATAATAGATCCATGGTTTGAACGAGTCAATATCAATACCGTCCCTTTGTTTGTATCTCCCTTTTGTGATTGGATAGCCAAACTCCGCGTAAAACCAATGCGCTCGGGTCCTACTTGCGCGTAAACCAATGAGCTTGCGCGGGTCCAAACTGTCTAAACCAATGGGCTCGGGGCCAAACTGTCCGACAACCAATGGGCTCGGGGCTTGTGCTCGTCTGCAGGAGGCGGCGCGTCAGGGCGCTCCGGGTTCATTTGAGGTAACGCGAACATTACTTCATGCACTGTCGGCAAAAAAATATCAATATTTATCAGGTTGGATACTTCTCCACCGCGTTGCTCACGAGACATGGAAACATTCAAGGCTGTTGTTTTGCTCCCTCGGTCTTTCGCGACGTTGTAACTTCAAGCAGAAACCTAAAGTCGCCTTGAGACTCGCCGGGGATTTTCAGAAGATAATTCTCCGTCGTGTTTTTTGTGTTTTTTGCTCACATGGTGAAAGTTTCGACAGCGTCACATTAGTTGGTAAGCACTGTCTCGTGTGCTGATAGGGCTTGATTTATCCAATAACGAGACGCATGTTTTCTTTTCAGAGCAAGAATTTAAAATCAGAGTTGTTTTAAAACTGTCCCTGACCGGAAGTCGTTTGGTTTAACGCAAGGTTTTTGACACTAATGATTCTTTATTCTATTGCCACAACCCAAACTTACCACAGCCCATTTGTCACAGATATGTAAACATGCAGAACGTTGTGTAAGTTTGATTTTGAATCCGATTTATTATTGAGATCGTTTAAAACTAGGGACAGAAGTGTGAAATGATCGTGAAGCTGTTTTGAAGGTAAGTTTCCCAGGCTACAATCAGATGTGAAACGCTTTAAGAGGTCACCGTGCTTGTAAAGTCTTATTTCTGAGGCCCCAGCACTGTTGCTTTGCAGCTTTACTTCAAATGACCTCTCTTTGTTTATGACCACTGAGCGTAAGTGTGATCTTTGCAAAGGGCTGGGCTTTTAGACGTAAAAGCTGGGAAAGAAAAGATAACTGATCAGAAAGTTTTACATTTGTCCTTTTGAGAAGTCATTAGGACATTTTTCTGCCTCTTCTGTCTACATTGTAACCATATAACACTCCAACCAAAAAAAAAACATTTATCTTCAAGTTTCATGACTCACTTGAAAAAATTCCATGTAGGGCCAAAATGAATATATCTTTGTAACTGTTTTTGCACTATCAAAGCATCAGGAATGTGCTAAAATGTGAATGTACCTGTGTAATGGACCACAAATGTGCAGAAATATCCCTTTACACCCCCATGTTTGGGAGATTACACTGGACATTTCTCTATTTGAGGTAATTTTGAATAGTTTTAATAATAGACGGTATTCTCTATTTTCAAAATGTCTCCAAAACGACCATTGTTATGACCTTATCCATTTTCCAATACCATCTCCCGCCTTTAATGCTGTGTCGCCAAATATATCACAAAGAGGGTCCCCGCTCACCCATTTATATTGCAATTTCATTCATTTGACGGCTTTGGCAGGTTTCACGATGCCGAGGGAACAGGCCAGTTCGGATGGGACTTGCTCGCCTGCTTCGTCCACCGAGAATGCTAAAGATATGAGCACGGACATGCAGGTGTCACACGGGCATTCAGACGACTCCAACACAAGAAGCTGCTCTGAAAAAGACTCTGGTTTCTCGGGTAAGTCCAACCTGGAAAGACGATGCAATAGGGTGCGACTTAGGTGCGTGTGTGACCGCAATAGTATGAAACATTGATCAGGCATATTATTTTTATAGTTTGATTTATCAATTATAAATATGTATGTTTCTTCTATGCAGACGTCAGCTCCGACTGCAAGGGCACAAATGGAAAAGATCGGAGCAACAAAAAGTCCAGGAAAACGACAGACGAGTTACCTCTGAACCAAAGTGAACCACACGGTAGTCATGGAAGTGCTATGGTGGCACCATCAACCGGGACGCTACCATCATTTATCATCATTAAAAATATGGTTCTTGAGCAGGTAAGATTTTTATTCGTCTAATGTCTCAATTATTATGTCAATGTTTGTGTCGTATTCCTTTAAGTCCATTTCATATTAGGAATTGCAAATTAAAGGGGACATAATATGCAGGATCTACTTCAATGAGCTTTTGAGCTTGTTACAACACTGTTTCCTCATCTTTCTCATCCGCCCACATCCTAGTACTTAATTGTGATTATTTGAAGGCTTAAGACTTCCAAGTGATATATGTAGAGTTCTAAAATGTCAATGCCAATAGAAATACATGGGATAATCTGTAAAATGTCACAATGAAGAGGCGGGGTTTATCAGTTCTGCAGTTTTGATGGACTCTTTAGTGTTCCTAAGCATTTTTAGATCAATATTGCAGCTTACATTAGGGGAAAAATGTAAAATGATTAACTACTTAAAAGTTAAAGTACAATAATATATTTTTTAAAAAGCATAACGTGTCTCCTTTTAAAACCCAGGGCTTCTGCTCTAAATGCTTTTTAGTCACCGATTAAATAAATGCCTCTAGATCCATTACTTCTTTTATGCTATATTGAGAAATCAGATGTTTAAATAATCAAATTGAATTGTATACCATCACCATATAAACCATTACTTAAATTTCATTGAAACCCTAAGAAATGATGCATTCTCTACCTAATCTGTGTGTCTGTGTTTTGGTTCACCCCATTAGCCACACATGGTCCCTGTCCTGCTCCAGCCTCCAAACGTGCTCCCGCCTGCACTCCAACCCCGGTCACCAGGTCTGTGCCAAAGCAACGCCACCGCAAAGACCGACGGTGCCACTTATCTGCCAATCCTCAACTCGTATCCTCGCATCGCCCCCCATCCAAACAAGAAACCGCCCGACAAAACGGCCCCGACTGCTGAATCTCTCAATCAGAGCAAGCGTATGTGCATTGAAAGTAACAACACGCAAGCCGACAGGAGTCCTCAGGAGCAGTCCGGCGACGAAATCTGTGCCGGCCACAGCGCACCATCCTCCAACAGCGCGACGGGGTCAACGCCCCGACCTATGACCCGACCTACTTCATCCACTGAACTGAACAAAACGAGCGCCGTTAACACCCAACATAGACGCTTCATAAATACAATGCAGGCCTTGAAGCAGTCGGGGGTTTGGGACGTCGCGCTGCGCACCAAGGAGCTGATGCGTCAAAGCAGCGCGACAGGGCGAGAAGTTGCCCAACTGAGACAGCATTCAGATTTACTGTGTCAAGTGGCCGGCAGTTCCAACCAGAACCCAAGTAATATGGCGGCATTTCTCGATCTACACAGGCTAATGGCAGACTCCGGCCGCTACCCAGACCTTGAAACCGTACAAGCTTTAAAGGTCCCAGCTACGTGTCAAAATGTCAGTGTTATCAAACCGCTAAGTGTTAATGTGGCAGGTGACGGTGAAGGGTCTCCAGGTATTTCAAACAACTCTGAGCCGGTCCCAAACCAAATGTGTCAAAGCAGGGACAACGAGTCTGAAACACCTGTGGACAAAGACACAAGCCCAGACACTTTGACTAAAAAGTGAATCTCATGTTCAAACTTTGCTGTGATCTTACTGGTCACGATGTACCTTTTCTGGTGGGGGACATACCTCCTTCTTGTCTCCGTGAAGGAGTTATTGCTTTGCCTGGAATGTTCCACAGTATGACATTAAAGGTGCTGTTTTTGCTAAAACTCCAAACCTGAAAAACACAAGTATAACATAAGTTGTTTGGAGCCGTCAAAACATACTCCTCGCGTTCTTTTCACAGCTTTTGGAAACTAGAGCGAGTTGTGCCATAACTATAAAGCTAACAACAACTAGCATTCTAACAGCGGACTTCCTGGCTTTTGGAGAACACACTTGGCGGTCTCATTTTGCCCCAAACACCTGCTCAGATCTGTGGAACGGCAACCCTAATCAAAACAATACTACATGTTTTTCAGTTTTTTTTTTCTATAGCACTAAAACCACATGTGAATGAAGTCAAGATTGATAAGTTTAAGGCCAAAATATGGAACATTCCAGTCCAAGCGGTTAAGAAGCACGTGATGGGCCGTTGACCAGAAAAGTTACATAGTGCACATATTAGCAATGTGAATTTTTATTAATAATAATATGTAAACATGGCAGGAGCAAAGCAGGGCTGGTAGAGTAGTCAGGACACTCTACTGTGTGTTTGAAACAATTAACCCATCAGGCATAACAAAATGTCCACTTGCCAAAAATGTTGCTACACTAAAGCCTTATATATTGTGTAAAAAAAAAAAAAAAAAAAACAATACTGTGTTCACATCAACAGCAATTAAACTGATACTTGCTTTTCAGTCCATATTTTGCTTTTGTATATTTTTTTTGTCAGTTTTTGCAGCCGCAGAGTTCTCTATGAACCGCTTTTTGAAAGACTACTGAAAACCAGAAAATTAGAGCACCCACATTTGGCGCTCTCGCCTTGGAATTGGGAAGCTTTTAAGAGAATAACTTTTAGGCTCTTACTCAAATATACCAAGGGCAGTCAAACAGCACAGCTAAAGCCATCCATACCCATACATATAATTTACACATACAAAATGACTCTTAGTATTGTATCACTGCAAATAATCATATTTTTAGTGTTTTATAAGATGGTTGTTTATCTGAATGGCATGATGCATGGTGGTTTACTTGACTTTGAATATCTGTTGAAGTATAATTAAGTTGTTAAATCTGACACAAACTTGGTATACTAATAATACTATAATGCTGCCTTTTGACTGGATATAAAAATATATTGAAAATGCTTTTACTTTTTGCACTGTTTTTTGTAATAACTGCTCATTTTCTCACTAAGCTACATTTCCCGGCTTTTGCTGGTTTTGTGTAACATATTTTTTTCTTTCTATGTACACCAAGCTTTTAAATATTTGAATAATATAATTTCGTTTTTTTCAGTCATTGATTGTGCGGGTAATTTCAATTGTATTAATTTGAAGTTAAGTGGAAGCAATGCAAAATAAAAATAAAAACACAAGAAAAACATGTGGTTGCCAAAGATTATGTAACTTCTCACATGGGACGGTCTTTAGTGTGGTTCAGTTCTGTGTCTTGTTTAGGAGTCGGTGCGTACTCGATTGGGCCTGCACAGACGACTAAAACCCTGGGGAAAGAAAACAAAATATGACAAAAGTAACACTGAGGAGATTGGTGATGGTTAGTCAGTTTGTAAGATTGTAGAAAAAGATTGTAGTCATCTTCTGACTACAAATGAAGCCTGCGTAAGTTCACCTGGAAGACCTAACCTGATCTGCGTCGACCACCATGGCAGGACACCTCTCTCCAGCTCCATCAACGCGCTCAAGCGGGCGTCCGCCTGTCCCTCTGTGAGAGCCAGATCCCTCCTTCAGTAGGAGCTCCTCCAGGTTTCTGAATTTTCCCAAGGAGGTTTTTGTAGTTTTTCCTGGCCGAGAAGAGGGTCCAAGGACAGGGGGCTCCCGTGTCTTCGCCCCTCGCTCCTGCTCCCCATCCTCAATCAGCGCTCTCAAGTCACCCCTCCCCGCTCTCAATCAGCGCACAGGCAGTCGGATTTAAACCCTCAGGCAGTTGGCTTGACCGCTTCAAACTGTACTGCGACCCACCACCTCCCCTCCTCCTCCTCTGCATCCCTCGCATCCTAATCATCCTCTCTACCTTCTCTCCATATCTACCACCACAAGTCTCCAGGCCCTGGGGGGAGACATCTACCAGTAATACAATTAGATTATGGAGTGCCCATAATCTTCATGTTTTCCGCCGGGGTCTGAGCGCCAAATAACCTTCGCAATAAAGCTTGCTAAACTATCTTTCCCGTGTTCTGTGTTTGAGTCTCTCCAGGGTGAACTGAATATTTTCCTACAATGGAACACGCCTGGACGAATGAGGGATTACCAATTTTTGTTGGCCCTCCGGCTTCCTGCTGGTCCAAAGAACTGTCTTGGTCAGACAAGAAAAATACAGTGTTGTATTTTTTTGCCCAGCCAGTCCCTTCTACACTCTGATCGACCATAAGGAGGCATCAAAAAACGATCCCAACTATTGAACTATTTCGGTTTGTAGTTTCTTATAAGCTTTTCTTTAAATCAGAGAGACGACTTTTAAGTTTAACCTACTGGATTACGTGCGTGTGCGTGCGTGTGCGTGCGTTCGTGTGTGTGTGCGCGTGTGTGTGCGTGCGTGTGTGTGTGTGTGCGCGTGTGTGTGCGTGCGTGTGTGTGTGTGTGCGCGTGTGTATGTGTGCGTGTGTGTGTGTGCGCGCGTGCGTGCGTGTGTGTGCGTGTGTGCGTGTGTGTGCGTGTGTGTCTGTGTGTGTGTGTGTGTGCGCGTGTGTGTGTGTGCGTGCGTGCGTGTGTGTGTGCGCGTGTGTGTGCGTGTGTGTGTGTGCGCGCGTGCGTGCGTGCGTGTGTGTGCGTGTGTGCGTGTGTGTGCGTGTGTGTGTGTGTGTGCGCGCGCGTGTGTGCGTGTGTGTGTGTGCGCGCGTGCGTGCGCGCGCGTGTGTGTGTGTGTGTGTGTGTGTGCGCGTGCCTGCGTGTGCGTGCGCGCGCGCGTGTGTGCGCGCGTGTGCGTGCGCGTGCGCGCGTGCATGTGTGCGCGTGTGTGCGCGCGTGCGCGCGTGTGTGCGCGTGTGTGTGTGCGTGTGTGCGTGCGTGTGCGCGTGCGTGTGTGTGCGTGTGTGCGTGTGCGTGTGTGTGTGTGTGTGTGTGCGCGTGCGTGCGTGTGTGTGCGCGCGTGCGCGCGTGCGTGTGCGTGTGTGTGTGCGTGTGTGCGTGCGTGTGCGCGTGCGTGTGTGTGTGTGCGTGCGTGCGTGTGTGTGCGCGCGTGTGTGTGCGTGTGTGTGTGTGCGCGCGTGCGTGTGTGTGTGTGCGTGTGTGCGTGCGTGTGCGCGTGCGTGTGTGTGCGTGTGTGCGTGTGCGTGTGTGTGTGTGTGTGTGTGTGCGCGTGCGTGCGTGTGTGTGCTGCTCGAGTTGCCCTGGAGTCTACATTTGTCACCAAAGGAGCCTCGACCTCTATCGTCCATGAGATGGCTTGGCTATAAATGCAAAGGTAGAATCTTAAATGTACAATACATTATGTACCATTGTGTAATATTTCACATACCCGTGTTTATCTACTTCTGTCAATGTTGTTTAACAGGTTGCCCAGGAGTTTGGCATAAATCATGCTTTCCACAATCCACTTGATTTTTTTTCTCTAAACTGGCCTTGATACAGCTTTCTGAATTTCCGTTGTTCAATACATTTTTTATTGTTTTGTTCATATTAGAAACCGTATGTTGTTGAAAAAAGACAAAGATGGAACTCAGAGTTCAGAGATGGATGAAGATACAGTCGATTCATTGTCTGAAATGAAATATTTATGTAGCTGTTGAACTTTCAGTTTTATCTGTGGCAAGGGACAAAGAAAAATATTGCGACTTCTTAAAACGCACAAAGACTCATCCAGAGATTGTGCCGGTATTTTCCCTCACTGATGAAGAAGCTCAAAAAGATCATTGAAAAATTGAGGAACAAAGGAAATGTTCTCCTTAATCAAGCTGTATTACAGAGTGGAACAGGCCAACTGAAAGTTAAGAGACAACCCCAAAATTGTTAGTGTGCCTGGAAAGTTTGTCCACTGCATGTATTGTCAAGGGATGTTTATTCACAAAGATCTCTAGAGGCATGTTCGCAGATGCTCATGCAAACCAGAAACTGAAGGTGAGAAGTCTGGGAAAGTCAGAGTATTGGGCCTAGCTGCAGCTCAGGAGTCTGCCCTCTGTCAGCACATCTCCACTGCACTGGTGCCTGGAAGCTTCTAAGTGGTATGAATCAAGATGAAGTTGCCTCAATTGTATGAAATGACTTTTGCATTCTTCAGTTTGCCCAGTCACTGTCTAATAAACATGGACAAGACCCCACCATGTATGAATACATACAACAGAAAGTGGGACGTTTTCTTTTATGCTTGTGAAAGAGACTTTGTTAAAATAGGGGTTGAAAATGTAAAAGGAATCAAAATATCACTTAACCCAATCCTTCAGAAACTGTTCTTAAAATTCTGGATTTTTTAGGTTATTTAATAAGAAACTTTTGTTTAGTTGTTTTTTGGAGGTTAAGTGCTGATTGGTGACAAAAAAGCAATGTTTTTTTTGTATTTGTTTAGTAACTGATATTGGGATTCTCACAAAGCACAAAGCTTTATTTCCCATTACACTATTTAGAACAAAAAACAACTGAATTCTTAAATCAAGATTACATTTTTATGCTTCAATACTCCTTGAATTCATAAATGTTAAAGGATTTATAAAGGATTATATAGTATATATATATATATATATATATATATATATATATATAGTTTTTTTGATTTTACCATTTATTTCTTACTTTTACTACATGTTTTATATTTTAGTAAAGTGAGAATAATCCAATCCCAACCAAAAACGTGTGCAAAAAACAAGTGCTACTTCTTTGTTAACAGTGACTCACCTGTGCATGTGACCGTCACTCTCTCTCTGTGCGTGCGTCCGCCCCTGGCCCCTCCCTCTTTCAGTCCTTTATAGGTCCTAAGATATTGTACAGGCTACACTGAGCACTACTACTCTACTACAACCCAAGAGAAGGGCCAACAGACGCACCGCAGACGATGTAAGAACTTTGCACTTTCAATTTTGTTTTCTATATTTTCTGCCTGAAAAATGAGTTTAATTTGCAGTCGGAATGCACAAAGTCTCTAATGAAACAGGATCTACAATCTTCACTTTTATGAAGAGCACGTTAACTGTGGGAACGCTTGAAAAACACATCTCTTTGTTTATTTCTGCTAAGAAATGTAGGCTCTCACGATCATTAATTTGGGCTAATTACCATTTTATGTGTAATAAAATGGCAATTAGTTACATATAAACATTAATTCATGTATTTACTAAGGCTCTGCACTGTCCCCGCCGACTTCAATGGGACTTATCTATGTAATTAATTCATAGAAAAACGAGGAATTGTTAACATATTTCTTTTATTGCCATATTGTCCTGGAAGTGGCCTCTGGAGAGTATGAAGACATGGACTCGGAGCAGTTTGAAGCGGTTCAGAGTGGACTGAGTGCTCAGGACAAGAAGAAACCCCTCGACCAAAACCAGGTACCGTCGACTTAATAGCAAGGAACAATAAGATAAACAGTTCTTGTCACTGCTTACTTTTCTTTGCTGAGTTGATCAAATAAACAGATTAGTTGTTATTATGATATTTTGTTGTTTTGTCCAGGAGCATGAAAGCCATACTTTTGCAAAAAGCTTTTTTACACAGTTCAGTGTTCTGTTCAAAAGGACAATTCTAATAATGTGGAGGAATCCGGTAAGTAACTGAAGAATTGTTTACTGTAAATATCACATTTGTAATCTTAATTACATTGAACAATAGCTTAATGGCAATTTCCTCCTCTTCTGCAGCTTTTTAACATCAGAGTCGTGTCAGTCGTGATTGGTGTGTTAATAGGTTCACTGTATTTGCAAATTGGAAATGACGCGAGCAAAGTCTTAGACAACACCGGCTTCCTTTTCTTCTCGAAGCTTTTCCTCATGTTTGGAGCCCTCATGTCCACTGTCTTAACTTGTGAGTTTTAAAGATGTATTCATTATCCATGAAGCTTCTCTGTGAAAGTACAGTAGACACAACATAAATTAGGAGTAGTGAAAAAGAGACAACAAATTCAATGATCTTACTTTACTACTATTTTCCTTCAGTCCCAAATGAGATGGCTGTGTTATTGAGGGAACATCGGAACAACTACAGTTTGTAGGCATATTATCTGGCAAAAACCATGGCAGATACACTCTTTGAGGTGACTCTTACAAATTTGAATAGTGACCCAAATAAATATTTAGATCCACTTGTCATTAGTGTGTGTGTGTGTGTGTTGTCCCCAGGTGCTGTGCCCGATCTTGTACTGTAGCATCGTTTACTGGATGACGGAGCAGCCTCCTGAAGCGGATCGTTTCCTGCTCTTCATCGCCCTGTCCATCTGCACTGCTCTGGTGGCACAGTCTGTGGGGCTGCTGGTCGGGGCAACATCCACCTCTTTAGAGGTACTTTACCCTACACTGTGTGTGACTGACAGAACAGGCGAACTTTGCAATCAAATGAAAGGCTGCAATATGTAGTCTATCATTATGCAATAGAATGTTCTCCGTGGAGTCATATTATGTATACAATTTGCTAACTCTGCATTTATTTCTAGATTTTAAAACATTAACACAAATCATATCGGAATTGCATTTGTTACAAAAAAATATGTTATGCTATTCATAATTCCACCGATATCTTTTTTTTAGGTTGCCACATTAGTGGCATATGCCATTGCCATTCTAGTGCTGCTCTTCTCTGCATTCTTTGTCAATTTTCATACAATCACTTATGTGCCTTATGTCAGGTGTGTGAGTATTTTATTGCACAATATGACATCCTTTTTTCTGTAAACAATACTCTAGTCAGTTGACATTCATTGTTAGTGTTCCTATAGGTTTAGATTCATGTTTTTTAATGTGCACTATGTATTTTTTTCTGGTGGAGGTGGATGTGATGAACTCTTCACCAGAAAAGTTACATAATGCACTTTTAATTTGTGTCAAAACATGTACATATTGAGACGCACTGACTGATTTAATATTGTAGGTACAGCTTTGAAGGAGTGATCCTGTCCACCTATGGCATGAACCGCTCAGAGCTGGTGTGTCCGGAGGACACGTGCTGGCTCCAGAAGCCGGAGGAGGTACTGCAGATGCTGGACATGGAGGACGCAAAGCTGTACATGGACTTCATCATTCTGGGCATCTTCTTCCTCATCCTGCGCCTGGCCACATACCTGGTTCTCCTATTCAAGATCAAAACTGAGAGATAGGGCTCTTTTCTACTGATGCAGTCTCACTGGTCATGAGCACAAACACATGTAAATTATTTCTGTTGGGTTGGACCACAAACAAATAATCTAATGCCATGAAAAGTATTTGCATCCTTCAAAGTCGCTGTGATGTAACCTGACCTTCTTTCTTTTTACTTTGTTTATTATCAGTTATTTTAAGACTAAAGCCTAGAATGTTATTTTATGAAAATCTAAAATAATTTCAAATGATTGAATTTTGATTTTTTCTGAAAGCCAAAACAAATTAAAATATTTTCCCAACTGAAATAATTTTGTATAAAATAATATTTGTTGCAGTTTTTTATACTTTGATCAAGAAAATGTAAACGTATAAATAATTATCTCAACACAACTATTTCTAGATAATAATTAAACTGTCTGTACAAGTACATTTTGTGTGAATGGTCATTTTATTTATTGCCATGTTGTTTTAAACATACAATTTTAATTACTCACTATAATCTTTCTTAAGTTACAGTTTTATAATAATGAGATAGTATGTTCTAAATTATAGTTCACTGGTTTATCCCATGACCAACAGTGATAGAGAAACCAGGAATACATAGAAATCTCACAAGAGTGTCAACTTTTATTGTCTGGTGCCTTCTACACATTGGTAGTAGTTAATAACATGAATTCTGTTTTCTGTCATTGATTGTGCTTGTAATAGTTGTGTGTTTGCAGGATTTGAATCCTTGTGTGCTCAGTAATCAACCATTTTGTAAATTGTTCATTTTCACTCTCATATCTAAATAAAGATAAAGATTGGAAGAACTTTCAATTATTTTTATTTTATTGCAGTTAAGTGGAAGCAATGCAACATTAAAAAAAACACTCCAAGAAAAACATGTGGTTGGCAAATACCATCATATTATGTAACTTCTCACATGGGACGGTCTTCAGTGTGGTTCAGTTCTGTGTCTTGTTTAGGAGTCGGTGAGTACTCTGGACTGGGCCTGCACAGACGACTAAAACGCTGGGGAAGGAAAACAAAATATTACTAAAATGTATTAAAGCCTAAAAAGTATTGGCCATTTTTTTCATGAACTTCAAAAACAATGACTGGATGTCCAGAGATGCCATTCTATTTTAAGTAGTGAGAATGAAATGTGTGTTTACAAAAGTGTATTTACATAAATATGTGTGGCAACACCTCAAATGTTGAAAAGAAATCTGTCGATGCATTCATTGTTTATGGATTGAGTGAACAGGCATAATTGCATACAAATATGGCTAAGAAGATTTTGTTCTTATTGTTTACAGTATAGCCAAAACATTGTGGAAAAAGATTCCGTTGTGGTCATCTGGACACTGTTTTTTGAAAAAATATGTTTGGGCTTTTATCCAAAAGTCATTTCAATCAATTTCAACACAATTTAAGGTATTGAAAAACTTAACATACACTATTTATTGACAAATATGCGTGAGATTGTTGCCCTACATAATGATAAGTCGCCTCATACTTTTCATACCTGTTTCACTGTCCCAGACCGAGTGGACATTTTGTACAGGGCCCACCCTGGCACCATCAGGATGGAGGAGAGCGCCAGCACCCAGCCCAGAATGTACACCCAGGATGGGTACACATACCAACGGTTAAATGTTAGAGGCTGGTACTCCACCAGAGACCATATGAAAGAGACCTACAGAATAATAATGGTGGATAAGAACCGTATAAATCTATATAAATAAAGGATCATCAGACTCACCAGTGACACTCCTGGAGTGAGATAGAGCCAGCAGATTTTGAAGTAGATATTGGGCCGTGAACCTGTCATGTCCTTTATGATCCCAAACATCTTCTCAACACCTTTTTTGAAAAACAATAACCAAACAATTTTCCTACATTTACTTATTGTACTTTTAATCTGTTTATAGTACCCACCAAAAACCCATCCAAGAGCCAGTGTTTCAAAGACACACAGAAAGAGGATGCAGGCTCCATTACAGGCGTAGTAATCAAACATTTGAAAGACATACATCCCTCCCTGTGGACAATGATAATGAGGTTTAAAGATGTTTATGCTTTTGTGGAAAGCGTGTAGAGAATTCAAAAGACAATCTTATGAGACACCTCAGTGACCATGACGAGCTGCAGGACGAAGCAGGTGAGGCAGAAGAGCAGGAGGAAAAACTCACGGCGCCCGGCCTGACGCATCACGGACGGAAACATGTCGATGATCGAGGTCATGATCACCTCCATGGCAACAAACTGGATATCACAAATAACAATGTTATTATTTGTAATATACTAGTATTTTGTTAATTAAATAATCTCCGTTAATATATCATTAAATATTATTTGAAAGCATTTTCTGTCTTACTTGAGTGTCCAAGCCCAGGAGGATGAGCATTATAAAGAAGCAGACGGCCCACAGCTGAGGCAGGGGCATCATGGCTATAGCCTGTGGGTATGCTATAAAGGCCAACCCGGGTCCTATGAAACAAGACTACTTTCACTAAACATTGATGCATCAGTAGCATGGTAAACTTGCATTGTCATATTACAAAATAATTTGAGGATTATCTCTACCATGTGCCCAGAAACATAAGGCCCACTTGTTGTGCACATGATTTATTAGCTTATTCACTCACTCACTTCATTCACTTAATTTACTTATAAATAAAATGAATACTTGGTTGACCAAATGTAAGGCCTGACCAGACATGACTTGCCTCCAAGAAATTCCTTTAAATCCAGTGTTCAATGTTTGTCTCAAGGGGGCAGTGTAGGCTTGGACACATCATCCACATCATCATCTTTCTTTCATTTTTTTCCACAGACGATAATTATTTGGCCATGTAGTAAACTGCATCTATTACCTGACTCAGCCACCTCTGAAATAGATACACCTTGTTCTTTTGCCATGAAGCCGAGCACTGAGAAGACTGCAAATCCAGCCACCACACTTGTGCCACAGTTCAGCAGACACAGCCACATGCAGTCTCTGTCACATCAAAGAGGACATTATATGAGATTTGATTCAGTTCTTTCTCCATACACGTCTCACGGCTAAAGCCTATTGTGGGTTTCAGAAGACATCATTCTACAGGACTACGGTATATTATTTTAGTTGTTGATGTGCAGATTTGTTTTGACATTCAGCGAGTTCAAAGGCCTTGTCAGAAAAGATCTGGTTCTATATCTGTCATTTTTGTAACATTCATTGTATATTCTTGTGAAATGTCAGTGTAATAAAGGGAAAACTGGCTCCTCATCTGGGACCGGGGGATTAGAGGGGCACAAATGGGTCTGTTGCTCCCAGCGTCTTGAGACCTTCTTCCTATTACTTTATAATACAGAGGTCGTTGTCGACAGGCCTGGCCCTCACCATATTCTTTTTAAAAAACACCAATAAGCAAGTCTAATTATATATTTAATCCTGAGTAGGAAACATGCGTCACCCTATTTTCTTAATCTTTCTGTAGCAGTGGGGGAAGTTAATTTAACCGATTAATTGCAACTACCATAATCAATTATTTAAATAATCGCCAACCAAATAGGTATTCAATAATCGTTATCTGGACTATATGTTCCAAAACATGCCATGAATTGAGAGCTTTATGACTCAAATCGAGCCGCAAAGCCTGAGTAAATTCAGTGTATTTGATGAAAATACTCTTTGGTCCATAAATGTGCTCTACCAGGATCCTCAAACGGCCACATCAGCTTCATCTGGGTCAAACTCACTTAATATCTTGCGTTCAAAACAACTAATCGATTAATCACAAGAATAATAGCGGGACTAATTGATTAGCAAAATGATCGTTAGTTGCAACCCTAGAATGAGCAGGAGAAAGCCAACTCTTCCCAGAGTTTGGAAAGGTGCTAGAGAAGTTTATAACATAATTGTTACTGGAGGAACACCAAAGTGGCACATGTCCCAAACAAACTCAAGCAGTTTTTAACTCTAGTTATAGCAGTTATTAAAACTGCTTGAGTACGCCGTATGGCATGAGGACCCCCATAAACTAAAAATGCAAATAAACTGAACAAAGCTCTCCTGTGGTGCAGTGGGCATGGCACATGTGGTTTCTACCACTGTGGAGTTTTGGATGCGAGTCCAGTCTTTGACATAATAACAAACTGACCTGAACAAAACAGGTTTACCCATAACAGTTGTTGTTGTACTTGTTATAACTGCCCAGTACAGTCAGAGAGCCCACACCAATGCTGAAGGAGAAGAAGATCTGAGACCCCGCCTCCATCCAAACCTGATTACAAACAAACAAACAAACAAACAAACAAACAAACAATATTCATCACCGTTAATGGCACAAGAAATAATATGACGATTCCGTCACCTGAGGGTCCATAAGTCGAGACGGTTCTGGCAGAAGATAAAACACTACTCCATCCACAGCCCCAGGTAGAGTCAGTCCACGAACCAGTAATATTAACAACATCACGTACGGGAAAGTGGCAGTAAAATAAACCACCTGAAATGAAAATAGTATAAATACAATTTACAATGTTCTTTTTGAACAATATTCAATGGCTTACTTTTCCTGTTGACTTGACCCCTTTCCAGATGCAAAAGTAGCAGATGATCCACATCGTAATAAGACACAACAAAATCTCAACACGGATTCTGCCTATCTGATCAATTCCACCAGAGATAGACAAAACCCGTCTCCTAAACAACAGCATTTTTTTCATTATCAAACCAATTGATACAATGTCCCAAAAATAATCATCTTAAAACGTACTCCCAGAACTCAGTGGCAGCAGAGGAGGAGAAAGTGTCATTGCTCCATGATATGTTCTTTTCTGTTGTAAGGTCAAAACAGTCCACTGTGAACAAAACATTTACATGACAAAAATATGTTAAAATCACTCAATAAAAAAGTTTAATCCACAAAGTTCAGCTTATTTGTTTAAAGGAACTGTACATAGCTTGTACTCTTGGTGTTGTAAAAAAGGAACTGCAATCACAAGTGAACCTTTGCAGCTGACCTTTGTTCAGCTCTTTCTCCTCCAGAGCTCCAGACTCACTGAGCTGCAGAGGCTGCACTAGCTCTGAGTCATTCAAGTGCAGGTGCTTGGCTTTAGGTTGGGACCAATCAGATCAGCGAGACGACTTTTAAGTTTAACCAACTGGATTTAGACATAAAGTAGGAACTGGCAAAGGAGACACTCGTGTGAGGTTCTCTCAGATCCATGGCCTTCTGCTTACTAAGCGGATACTTGTCTTAAAAACCTAAACCAATAAAAAGCAATCATATCCAATGATTTTGTATTCAAGAATAAATCAACATTTCAATTGTTATCAGTAAAAGTCACATTTGATTTGAACTTTACCTTGTGAAACAGAAATGACAAAATCATGTGGTTCCTTTCTGTTTCTTGGCAATAACTAACCAGTATTCCAGTAGTTTTGGCAGCTGGCCCAGGGGAGCTGTGAGCTGAAGGAGAAGATCAGGTAAAGCAAAGCCCAGGCGAGAATGATGATGTAGGTCATACAGCTGTACAGGAGGATCAACTGGCCTCCATAACCTATACCTGTAAAATACCAACATGGAGCCGACAAACATGTTTTAAATTGTCTTTGGACCTGCCATTTTTACACCTACAGCATGTCCTTTCTGACCAGAAGATAAGACCTAACCCTAAGACTAACTTTATTCATCTCCGAGTGGAGAAATTCACTCAGAACCTGTGTTTTGTTTTTATGACTGAAATATTTTTTACCTGGTTTTTAATATTTTAAATACCATGTTTATGTGTTTTTATGTTTTATTTATTTATTGCACTGTATTGTGTGTGTGTTTTTGTATGTGTTTTTACGCACTTTCAATTGCACTTTGTACGAATTTCACTTTGTACGAATTGTGCTCGATAAATAAATTGGATTGATTAAAACACAACCATGTACATCATATCTCCCCCAAAATCTTTATCCATCCATTTTCTTCGGGGTCACGGGTGACCGGAGCCTATCCCAGTGACTTCGGGCCTTAGGCGGGGTACCCTGGACAGTGGCCAACTTGTCGCAGGGCCAACACAGAGACATAGACATTACAGACAGTTTACTCTCACATTCATTCACTAGGGCCAATTTAGAGTCACCAATTTTACCTAACACATGCATGTCTTTGGATGGTGGGAGGAAGCCGGAGAACCCGGAGAGAACCCACGGTAACACGGGGAGAACATGCAGACTCCACCCAGAGAGATCATGTGATGTTGGTCTGGTCCGGGAATCGAACCCATGATCTCCTTCTTGGGAGGCAAGAGCGCTATCCGCCTTTGCCACCGTGCACCCTATACCACCCTATACCCTTATACCATTGAAAATTTGTTGGGGCACTGAAGAGAAATATATATAGAAATAAAATAGAAGTTCATGTAAATTATAGGCTACATCATTGAGCCTAATTTTCTGCACAACTTAAGACCATTTTAAGTAATATGACGATCCATGTGAAAGATGCATTGTTTTTTAGATCCAGGGTTCTGACCACATCCACAAACGGTGACACAAAGGGGGTTGCCAAGGAAGATGTGTAGGCACAATTTTACATCACAACCCAACAAATTGTACCTTTATCCATCGGGTTTGAAACAATTCAACATATCAAGTCAAAGATATGCACGTTTTATATTGGTTACTTTGTTGTGGGGTGGCCAGTATGTGTTTACTAACCCTAACCCTAACCCTAACCTTAACCTTAACCCTAACCTTAACCTTAACCCGGCGCGGTCTAAAACGGCGCTAAAACGCGGTCAAATAGCGGCGCAGTTTCAGGAGCCGGCACAAAAATAACATGGCTTTTTCGGCCGCGCGCCGCGGCTCTGCAGACACTCCCTTAATTTTAGGCCATAGTTGGATTTGTCGGTGTAGTCCCTCATTCGTCCAGGCGTGTTCCAATGTAGAAAAAGCTTCAGTTGTCATCTGGACTCAGTTAGAAAAATTAGACGTTTCGACTCTCATCCAAGAGTCATTGTCAATAAAAGAATTTAGGTCGAGAACTCCGATATTTGTACTATTCATGTAGTTTATTCTATCCAATACAGTGAAGAAAGCTGTAAAGAACGTTACATAGGTGAGACAAAACAGCCTCTACACAAGAGGCTTTATCAGCACAGAAGAAATACAAGTTCAAGACCACAGAGCGCCGTGCATCTCCATCTTGAAGCCTCTAATCACTCGTTTGAAGACGGTGATGTGAAGGTTTTAAGCAGGGAGAAAAGATGGTTTGAAAGAGGAGTCAAGGAAACTATTTTTGTTAAAAAAGAAAGACCTTTAAACAGGAATGGAGGGCTAAGATTCAATCTTCCTGGTATCTATAATGGTATACTGAACCCCTGGAGAGGTAGAGGACCAGGACATTTAGATGCTAATCAGGTCCTCAGGGTGGTTGAGCCAGGGTCTCACAAAGACAAAGAGGATACTAATAGCCCATTAAAAGTTTGAATAGGCTCGGTAGATACAAGCGGGGTGAGTTTCTGTTGAAACAAACAACTCTTTCCACTTCAGGAAGGCTCCTCCCAATGGGCTGGACTTCCCACAGAATAGTACAAATATCGGAGTTCTTGACCTAAATTCTTTTATTGACAATGACTCTTGGATGAGAGTCGAAACGTCTAATTTTTCTAACTGAGTCCAGATGACTACAACTGAAGCTTTTTCTATATAGTTGGATTTGTTTAACACGTTAATTTTGTCCGCAACTATTTACAGTTTACAAAATGCCATGTATTTCAATGGCACATTTTTGGTGTTGCCACATTCATTAGCTTTTCTTTGTTCAGTACGTCAAAGAGGATGTGTGAGCCAAATTAAAATGTCAGTGACAAACTCAAGAAAAGAAATACAAAGCAGTTGAATTGATGCTTGAAAGGGGAACTGAGTCATTTTTTCAATATTTTTCTGAGCAAACTTCACATTACAAAAGGTTTCATTCCCCAGGGCAGCCCACCACAGTGATCACACATTTGGCTTGTTCTGGTTGCTTAGATCCAAATTATGTGCATTCAAACTGAGATAACTTTGAGCTGTTTACCATTACCAGCACCTGGGCCCCGTAACTCCTCTGCCATTTTTGTCTGTTCAAAGATTAATTTGCTGGCATTCTGTTTATATTTCTCTTTTTCTAGACTATCGCTCGGAAGGGTTAATACTATTCTGTTTGTACCTTCGGCCAAAGGGCAGAGCTTCCTCCAGCAGGTGATGCCTCCTTCTTGAGTGCACTGTCCCATTGCCGTCTCCAGAAGAAACAGAGGAACACCACAGGTCGCCACAAATACCAGGTAGGGCACCAAAAATGCACCTGAATTAAAAATAAATATCCATGAATAACGTGAAAGTTTGTCTTGAAACAGTTATTTATGACTTACCTCCTCCATTTTTATAGCAAAGATAAGGAAATCTCCAAACATTGCCAAGACCAACTACATTTCCAGCCACGGCGAGAAGGAACTCGACTTTACTCGCCCAATGCCCCCTCTCGTCGGGGGTTTTGTCTTTTTCAGTGAAAAAATTCTTCAACATAATTAACAAAATCAAAGGGAAATCAATGAAACTTGTGTGGTAGTTCAGTGCTCCTTGTGTCCTCTGACAAAGTGTCATTTAATGAGCAACTCCTCGAGATGCCACAGAGAGGTAAATTATTTCTCAAGAATTCATTATACATGCAGAATGAGAAACTGTCTGGTGCTATAATATAGCATAACAACCCCTAAATGCAAGTGAGCTTTTGTTTTTGGCCTTTGATTCTTATTTTTCTCATTACAGAATCATTTTGAATGATCTTTTTTCAGTTCTAGTTTGAGTGATTTTTTTGTCTTTTTTCTAATGGCTAGCTCGCTCTGGTCAGTGTAATATTCAGTTTTGATCACTTCAGTCCATCATGTGCTGCTCCAGCTTTCAGACACAACCGTGAGTGCACAAAATGTCATGTTTTCTCTTATTTGTAGAAATGAGCAAATATTCATATATTTCGCCTCTGTGCATCTATTATATGTTACAAGTGAAATTAAAATAAGGTGTTGTGTTTCCTCGTGGCCTCGTGACAGTCGAGTAGTTCTCCCACATGTCAATCATTCCCTGCGTGCTACTAATAGATCTATTGCACACCTGCAGGCTCGTTCTGGTCCATTCCTACGTTAGCAGCACGCTTCCCTGGCTGCGCATGCGTGGTTGATACGCCGGTGTGTGGGAACCAGATCCATGGTGGGAACGAGCTAGAACGAGCTAGAACGAGCCTGCAGGTATGCAGTTAGCACTCAGTGAATGATTGACATTGCTAATGTCGTTTATTTTGTGGTACATCCAGCCAGTAAAGGGTGCTCTAAGCGCTCCTGTGGGGACTAGAGACGATGCTCAGGCGCAACTCAGAATTAAACAAGCTGTGTTAGGACTGACTCAATCTCCTCCCTCTTTCTACAGGTATGACATAACAGTTTTATTGTTGACTTGAACTTGATTCAAAGTAAGTCCATGTGTAAATGTGGAGACAGAACAAACAGTAGCTGTTGTTAGCGTTTTGTGAAAGTGAAATGTACTTTTGTTTATAACGTTCATGTGGTCTTATGTGTCGCCATGAGTCTGCCATGTGCAGTATTAAAGCTTTATTTGGGCAAGTTAAATTGTTCAGGTGCTTGGTAACATGCAAAATTATAACATTTTGATTGCAAATGCTGCAGACCGTTTCACAGATTTTGCCGCCATTTGGAGGCACCTGTTATTTGATGTTGCCGACCTGCGTGCGCATGCGTGTGTGTGCCGTGTAGGAGAGATTAAACTGTATTTTTATTTGCACATTATAATTTATTTATTATATGTTATGCTGAGTCAATTTGGATATTTATCGTTTAAACCAAATGTGTTTCTTTGTTTATTTATTTATTTTCCTTTTATCATATTATTTATTATTGATTGTGTGAGATGATTGAATCAGAATTAAACAAGTTGTGTTAGGACTGACACGTCTCCTCCGTCTTTCCACAGCTACTTCTTTCTTTCTGGCCACACAGTCCAACACTTAGCTGTGTGTCACTTGTTACCGCCCAGCTTCCCCCATGGGCTGGCGCCGTAACACTGCCATTCCTCCAGACGCAAAGCATCGCTCTGGGCATCTTCTTCCTCATCCTGCGCCTGGCCAGATACCTGGTTCTCTGATTCAAGATCAAAGCTGAGAGATAGGGACCGGGACGGGGCGGGGGACCAGACCTAACCCTAACCCTAAGTGGCTTTGGTGCATTAACTATACAAAGTCCAAAAACGGAGGCGATGTCCATTTTGATTCAATCCCTAAGTCTCTGCAGTGGATCACCTACGTGTCTTATGTCAAGTGTGTGAGTATTTTATTGCACAATATGACATCCTTTTGTCTGTAAACAATACTCAAGTCAGTTGAAATGCATTGTTAGTGTTCCTTAACTTAACTGACTGGACCATAAAATGAAACAGGTTTGGATTCATGTTTTTTAAGGTGCACTATGTAATCTTTCTGGTGGAGGTGGATGTGATGAACTCTTCACCAGAAAAGTTACATAGTGCACCTTTAATGTGTGTCAAAATATGTACATATTATGATGCACTGACAGATTTAATATTATAGGTACAGCTTTGAAGAAGTGATCCTGTCCATCTATGAATATTCCTTCATGAAAATCAAAAATAATTTCGAGTGATTTCATTTAGTTGTTTTTATATCAAGTGATTTTAATTATTTTTTTTAAATCAAGTGATTTTTTTTTTTTAATCAAGTGATTTGCTTTAAATTTTTCAAATATACTATATTTCAATCATTCTTGACATTCTACAACAAGAAGGGCAAACATTTCTTTTGCCTCAAACTTGCACAGTGTTGCATTTGATGGATTGTACCTTAAAGACTGAATTCCTATTTAAAGGAATTTCTGAAATTAATTTGTTTAATTTGTTTTGACAAATTAAAATATTTTCCCAACTCAAATCAATATTTCTAGATAATAATTAAACTGTCAGTACAAGTTGTTTTGCCATGTTGTTTTAAACGTATTCATACAATTTTAACTGCCCACTATAATCTTTATGATGTTACAGTGTTGAGTGAACAGGCATAATTACATACAAATATGACCAAGAAGATTTTGTTCTTATTATTTGTAGCCAAAACACTGCAGAAAAAGAGTCCGTTGTGGTCATCTGGACACTGTTTTGAATATGTTTGAAGATGTTTGGGCTTTTATCCAAAAAGTCATTTCAATAAATTTCAACACAATTTAAGGTATTGAAAAACTTAACATACACTATTTATTGACAAATATGTGTGAGATTGTTACCCTACATAATGATAAGTCTTTATTTACATAAAGCAACATTGTATTTCCATTTTATGTGACGAACACAACATGTGCCTCTGTTAATTTGTGGTTTGTTTCTGAAATCAAGTTATTCCAAAAGAACACTCCAAAAATCAAATTTACCTTACTTATATAGGTCTTTTTTTTATTTCACCACGTCTGTTGATCATAAGAAATAAATAATTGTTTTAATTTTTTCAAAACTTTGCAGCTTACATCCATGATTTCATGGTGTTTGTGCAACCATTAAAAGGATAAATAAATGAATTAGAGCTGTGCATGGAGCTGAACATAGAATCAGAATCACAATCTGATAAGTTTTATTGCCATTGTCAATGAACAAAATTCACAACATAGGAACAATGAACAGTAATGAACTGTGGCAATTCAACGCGCTTCAGCCATTGTGTGTTTGCAGTGGACCTGTGTGTGTGCATGTGGTGGTGTAGGAGATTTTTAGTTACCTGTATTTTTATTTGCACATTATAGTTTATTTATGATCTGCTATGCTGAGTAGGGCTGCAGCTATCGATTATTTTAGTAATCGAGTAATCTATAGATTTTTTTCTTCGATCAATCTTTTTTGTACATTCCATAAACCATTTAAAAGCATATAAACATTTTTTTTTTTAAACAATCGTTATAGTTTATTGTAATAAACAAATAACAAATTGAGTTTTTGCTTAAAAAAAATCATATTTTAATTTTAATTTCACATGAGTTTGTCCCCAAAACAGCAACATTTCACTTCACCAGTCCAAAGTGTTCTGTTTGTATATAAACAGACCAGGAGTGGACCATGGGACCAGGAATGCCAGGTGTTTTGAGCGGTGGCTCTACATTTTGTCACTTTACGGCGTTGACTCGGTGTCATCGTGGACTTTCTGTTTCACATCAGATTATTATAATGGTCGCGGTCCTCCTGCTGTTTCCATGGATGTATTGGCTGTTTCAAGGCACCGCTGAGAAGAGTGTGGCATGTTTTAAACGTAGAAGTAGGTGGTGGTTAGAGTGGCAGCTCAGGGCACCGTGCTCTTTCACGCAAAAAACCTCTTCCCGGTCGCACCTATAATAGATCCATGGGTCGCACTCGTGAGTTTGTAGCCACGGCCAAAATTTTACAACTGTTTAAAACGACATGGCAATATACAAAATAACCATTAACACAAAATATACTTGTACAGACAGTTTAATTAAAAACGTTACTGTATTCAATTGAATTATCTTTAGTAGTTTTCCAAGTGCTGCTGACATTTGTAATGTGCAGTCGAAGCATTTAATAAATACACAATACAAGCAAACTTTGTAAAAAAAAGTTGGATAAAGTTAGTGGCGTAACGTAAGTAATAGAGGCAATGAAAATAGTGATAGTGTCAAAAATTCTGTACATGTTTTTTTTATTTATTTTTTTTATCATAAATCTAGTCATTATTTATATGTTCACATTTTCTTGATCAAAGTTAAAATAGACTACAACAAAATTATTTTTTATAAAAAATGATTTCAGTCGGGAAAATGTATTAATTTGTTTCGGCTTTCAGAAATACCTTTTTAAATAGGAATTCAGTCTTTAAGGCACAATTTATAACATTGCAACACCAGTGACAATTTGAGGCAAAAGAAAATGTCAAATCAGAACAGTGTTTTTATATGATGATCAGGTGAGGACTGTCTTTGTGCACCGTACCCATGTCTGAGGTAAAACATGTCTGTGAATTTCAAATTTGACATTCCCTGTTTTATGGCAGAGGCGTTTGTTGTGTTAATAGCAGACCTATAACAATATTATTATTATCATTATAACAACATCTGTTTGTAGAAAAAAAATGAATACAAAATAAAATAATTTGTTTTTCATGAAGGAATATTCTAGGGTTTAGTCTTAAAATAACTGATGATAAACAAAGAAGAATAAAGAAAGAAGGTCAGGTTACGTCCCAGCGTCTTTGAAGAGTGTAAATTCTTTTAATGGCATTCAATTGTTTGTGGTCCAACCCAATGTTGCACCCTTGAATGATACGACGATACATTCCGTTTTGCAACTTTTATTAAGTCCCCTGTTCGAAGTACACACATTTGAGGCACGCAGGGGTACAACACCCACAACACACCTGGGCCACACTCAACACAAATGAATAGGCGTGGCTGACCTACTTTTAACGCCACACGCTGTCCAGGTACAGCCCCTTTCATGAACGTGCACCCTAATTAAAGTGCTCCATGCTAAATGTACAATCCAACACACAAAAGTAATAATAATTTAGCAGTGTATTGTATCATCACAATTAAACATTACCATAATAAATTAGATGAGCAACACCAACATAAATAATTTACATTTGTTTGTGCTCATGACCAGTGAGACTGCATCAGTAGAAAAGAGCCCTATCTCTCAGCTTTGATCTTGAATAGGAGAACCAGGTATGTGGCCAGGCGCAGGATGAGGAAGAAGATGCCCAGAATGATGAAGTCCATGTACAGTTTTGCGTCCTCCATGTCCAGCATCTGCAGTACCTCCTCCGGCTTCTGGAACTGACACGTGTCCTCCGGACACACCAGCTCTGAGCGGTTCATGCCATAGGTGGACAGGATCACTCCTTCAAAGCTGTACCTACAATATTAAATCAGTCAGTGCGTCTCAATATGTACATGTTTTGACACACATTAAAGGTGCACTATGTAAAGGATGAGCTGAAACAGCGTGCTGCGTAAGTCACCAGGAGCACTTTGGAAACATGCTCAGCTTTACGGCAGCTTTTTTTATATGCCCAAGTGAAAGACCGGCAAGCCGCCCAAGGACAGCCAATCAGAGTGCTGCTTTTCAAGTTGACGAGAAATTAAATTACTTTATTAGTTTTTAAAATATCTAACTGTGAGTGAGGTCGCCTCTCCACACATCTGACCTGTAACTTTGTCAAACCTGTAGACTGTACCTAACCCCTACTCTCAATGAATAGAGATACATTTAATACTCTATTATGGAATATTATCTGCAAAGCAGCAATATCTCTATTAAGGTGGTTAAACCCCCACCAGAACACTGAAAATAAATGTCAACTGACTTGAGTATTGTTTACAGACAAAAGGATGTCATATTGTACAATAAAATACTCACACACCTGACATATGACACATAGGTGATCCACTGCAGATACTTGGGGATTGTATCAAAATTGACAAAGAATCCAGAGAAGAGCAGCACTGGAATTGTAGTGACAGGTCCTATAAAGGTGGCAACCTAAAAAAAAAAAAAAGAAATAGTGGAAAGATATAGTCGGAATTATAAATAGCATAATATCTATTACCATTTTTTGTAACAAATGCATTTCTGATATGATTTGTGTTGATGTTTTAAAATCTAGATTCAGTTCCAAGTTCACTTTAATTGAAGAAAAAGCAAACAAAATAATTCCATGTATTTCAACATGTAGCGGTCTAAACTGTGGTTAGTGAATTGTATACATAATATGACTCCACGGAGAACATTATATTGCATAATGATAGACTACATTTGATTGCAAAGTTCGCCTGTTCTGTCAGTCACACACAGTGTAGGGTAAAGTACCTCTAAAGAGGTGGATGTTGCCCCGACCAGCAGCCCCACAGACTGTGCCACCAGAGCAGTGCAGATGGACAGGGCGATGAAGAGCAGGAAACGATCCGCTTCAGGAGGCTGCTCCGTCATCCAGTAAACGATGCTACAGTACAAGATCGGGCACAGCACCTGGGGACAACACACACACACACACACTAATGACAAGTGGATCTAAATATTTATTTGGGTCACTATTCAAATTTGTATCTCTAAGAGTCACCTGAAAGGGTATATCTGCCATGGTTTTTGCCAGATAATATGCCTCCAAACTGTACCAGTTGTTCAGATGTTCCCTCAAGAACACAGACATCTCTATTGGGACTAAATGAAAATAGTAGTTAAGTAAATAAATAAAATCATTAAATTTGCTGTCTCTGTCCCCTTGAAAGAGATCTAAAAACCTTTTTTACTACTCCTAATTTATGTTGTGTCTTACTTGTGTACTCTACTTTCACAGAGGAGCTTCATGATAATGAGTAAATCTTTAAAACTCACAAGTTAAGACAGTGGGCATGAGGGCTCCAAACATGAGGAAAAGCATTGAGAAGAAGAGGAAGCCGGTGTTGTCTAAGACTTTGCTCGTGTCATTTCCAATTTGGAGATACAGTAAACCTATTAACACACCAATCAGGATGTGTGACACGACTCTGAGGTTGGTCAAAACCTGCAGAAGAGGAGGAAATTGCCATTAAGCTATTTTAATGTGATATTTACAGTAATATTTTCAGTTACTTACCTGATCTCTACATAATGTCATAAACGTCCTTTTGAACAGAACACAGAACTGTGTTAAAGCGCTTGTTGCAAAAGTATGGCTTTTGATATGTTCATTCACCTGGACAAAAACAACACAATATTATAATCACAACTAATATGTTTTTCTTATCAATACTGCAATGAAAAGAAAGCAGTGACGATAACTGTTTATCTTATTGTCTCTTGATATTAAGTAGAATTCTTTCGAGCTACATTAGCACAACTGCTTGGCCTACGGTACCATGAGGTTGGTTGTGGCACAGATTAGGTGTTCGTTGTTTTCGAGGGGTTTCTTCTCGTCCTGATCACAAAGTCCACTCTGAACCGCTTCAAACAGCTCTGGGTTCATGTCTCCGTACTCTCCAGAGGCCACTTCCAAGACTATATGGCAATAAAAAAAATATGTTAACAATTCGTTGGTTTTTCTATGAATTAATTACATAGATAAGTCCTACTGAAGTCGGCGGGGTTGTGGTAGGTGGGACAGTGCAGGCCGTGAGTCTTCATATACGGGATGAGGTATGGCACCGAGCCTTTGTAAATACATTGGCCCTGACTGAGGATATAGAGCTGTGGAGCATAGATAAGAAATAAAATAATCATACAAAAACATAGATATTGTAGGGGATTCTTACTAGTACAAATACTGTAATGTTATTCACATCCTCCCACTTATGAGAGAGTTGTATTTAAAGTTGATATTGATTAAAGAATTGGATTGAGATATCAAACATGTTTACTTGAGTTTATTAGAGTTAAGTGGGGAACCTGTGTTATTTATTTATATTTTTTAAAAGGCATTTTAAAAATATATTTTGCTTGTTAATCTGAAGGTTTGTGAGAACGTAACCATGACATTGACTCCTTTTCTGGACACTTTACCAAATGTGGTTTATGAAGATTTATTGACCAAATATTTTAGGCCGTGGCTGGAGAGCCGCGGCGCGGTTAAATGGCCGCGGAGTTTCAGTAAGTGAAAAATCACTTGCCTCACCAGCCAAGGCCACACGCTTAACAATACTTCATAAAGACATTTTGGCCTGGGGGTAATTTCCTGTGTCCCCGATTTTAAATCGGAGTGATTGACCAATCAGAGAAACACATGGTCCATTCCTGTCTAAACAAACAAACAAACAAAAAGTGGAAAAATACCACAAAGTTTTGAGAAACAGCACATACTTGTGCAGAATCATCAAGCAAAGCACTAAGGTTGTATGTATCTGAGGTAAACGAAGTTACATATTTTGTTTTTAATGATACAAGAATATTTGAGATGAATGGATGGACCGTATTATCGTAGTATTTCGATGCTTCCTTACGGTCGATCAGAATGTATAAGGGACAGGCAAGACAAATACCATAATAATCTCTCTTGTACCTTGTCAAACAGCTCAAAGAGTTTGGCGCTGGGCTGGTGGATGGTGCAGATGATTGTGCGCCCGCCCTGAGCTAAAGAGCGCATTAGTGACACCACCTGGTAAGAAGACACACTGTCCAAACCACTGCAAACCAGAATGTACTTACAATTAGCTTAGACAGACCAGTTTATGACATTCTTTTATTTTGACCTCTGATTTACTATAGAAACTGCTATAGAAACTAACCAAAAAGAAACAAATAAATACAACTAAATTGAAACTATACAACAGGACAACCACATTTGAACTATGTGATAAAATGTAGTTATTCTGGATGTGCTCTGACCTGGTGGGCTCATCGAAGAACATGACTGGAGGGTTGTTGATGAGCTCCAGAGCGATGGCCAGCCTCTTGCACTGCCCCCCGGACAGAGAGTTGGTCCGGGTCTGTTTACAGTCCTGTAAACCCAGGGCGGTGAGGATCTTATTCACCTGCACACGCCGAGGGCCAAACCATCAGAAAGACAGCACTGGACCAACAACCAGTCAATATAATAAGATAAGATAAGATAATCCTTTATTGTCCCACATGGGGAAATTTCATTGGTGCAACGCAGGTAGATACAGAGGTAGATACAGAAGAACAGATCACTTATAGGAAGTCTGATAAACACTTTCAGTAGAAGATCTCCTATAAATAAATAAAAACTCCCATAGACAAATAAATACATAAATACCATTGCATGTGATCCCGACAGTAATTGCACATGAATATGTGTCACGACAGCACATAGATTGCACATGAATTTCACAGTAATTGCACATGAATTCCAACAGCAATTGCACATACGACAGAATTGCACATCAGTATTAGGTTAGGTCAGTATTGCGACGGGATAACGTGACGATCTCCGGGTAAGACGACTGTTCTCCGCAGTTTCATGAGTTCCTCCTTTGTGTAAACGCGGTACGGCGCCGGCCGGGGGGCGGGGCAGGAGCCGGGGGGCGGGGCCGGAGCCGGGGGGCGGGGCCGGAGCCGGGGGACTCAGAGCCAAGACACATCGCAACGACACGACGAAAACACTCAATCCAGCCGAATAAAGTCAAAACAAGTTAATTTAAAGCGATTCCAGTGCGTGTCCCGATCGTTCGTCAAGTTCCTCTTTCATATAAACGTGTATATAAACGTGTACCGACGACACGCCGTACTTTAGCGCGGCCGGAGGGCGCGGGGGGGGGGCTGGTGGGCTCGCTCGGAGCTAGTCACGTCACAACAACACAACGAACGCAACGAAAAACGCTCAAATCCAGCCGAAAAAAGTCAAAAACAGTTGAATTAAAAAACTATTCCAGCGCGTGTCCCTATCGTACAGTAAAATAGAAAAAATATACTAACTATATTTACAAAATATAGGAGATAAATCACAATAAGTGTGAGAAAGAAGAGAGAGCGTTTACACCGGGCTGCCAGCTGTACCAGCGCCTTATGACGTAATGTACTAGAATCAATGTCAGCACTTCATAATAAACACTTTTAATAATCTTAATAAAGCATGAACTTAATTCATAATGAAAAAGTTTAGTAAATATTTAATGAAGGAGTTAAAAAGCCTGAATTTGTTCATTATGAATTAAGCCATTGTTCATGCTTTATTAAGATGTAAGGCAATGCAAGACAAGTTTTTTTGTAAAGCACATTTCATACACAAGGCAATTCAAAGTGCTTCACCCAGCAGGAAAAAAATGCATTCAAATCACAAAGCAATTACAGAAATCACAAAACAGTTTAAGAAATAAAAGAGAAGAGTGCAAAAAAAATCCTTTGTCATATGCACAGCAAAACAAAACTGTTTTTAGCTTAGATTTGAACATTGTGAGGGCAGAAGCCTGTCTCACATATTCAGGAAGACTGTTCCAGATTTTAGCTGCATAAAACTGAAACACAGATTCCCCATGTTTTGTCCTGACTCTGGCACCAGCAGGAGGCCGGTCCCTGAGGTCCTCAGAGTCTGAGATGGTTTATATGGCAATAACATGTCCAAGATGTACTTTGGTGCTAGGCCAAGAAGAGACTTGTGCACAAGCAGAGCTGCTTTAAAGTCTATTCTCTGAGCCACAGGAGCCAGTGCAGAGACCTGAGCACAGGACTAATGTGATGGTACTTCCTGGTTATAGTCAGGACCCGAGCAGCAGCGTTCTGGATGTACTGCAGCTGTTTTACAGCTCGTTTGGACAGGCCAGTGAGCAGGCCGTTACAGTAGTTTAATCTACTGGAGACAAACGCATGGATAAGTCTCTCCAAATCTGGTTTAGACACTATAGTTTTGATTTTGGCAATGTTTTTTAGATGGTAAAAAGCTGTTGATGTTATTGATTTGACGAGGCTGTTAAAGTTCAAGTCTGAGTCCATTATTACCCTCAGATTACTAACTTGATTTTTAGAGCGAGACTCTGGAGGTGACTGCCAAAAGTTTTCTTTGTTTCTGTGGGCCAAAGACGATGATTTCAGTCTTGTCTGAGTTCAGCTGGAGAAAGTTGTTTTGCATCCACACACTGATCTGTTGGACCTTAACAAATTTAGGGCAGTGCCAGTGTTGCCCACCCAATCCTCTAGTCTCTGTAAGAGGATCCTATATTGACAGATCTAACAGAATTAAGACTGTGGCTTTGCCCGTGTCAGTGTTCAGGCGGATGTCAATTGTCACCTTGACAAGAGCAGTCTCAGTGCTGTGATGAGGTCTAAAACCTGACTGAAAAACCTCCAATGAGTTGCTTATTAAGAGGAAATCTGTGAGCTGTTGGTAAACAACCTTTTCAAGGACTTTGCCCCAAAATGGCAGATTAGAGATGGGCCGGTAATTGTTCAGTACTGCGACATCAAGACTGCTCTTCTTTAGGAGAGGCTTTATGACCGCAGTTTTCAAAGACATTGTTGAATGTTCCAGATTGAAGCGACATGTTAACAATGTGATTGAGTGAATGGTGCAAGTAAACTGTTCAGCACAGACTTTAGAAATCTGGTGGGTAACACATAGTGGCAGCATGTAGATGAACTCAGACTGGTGATGATCTCATGGGCAGTTTTGTCAGTTACTTGTGCAAAGTGAGTTAGCTCTAAGTGTCTAGGTGGTTTTAGGGTAATTTTTTGTATTGTGGGATTTATCGCCTTTTTAATTCCCTGAACTTTGTCATTAAAGAATAATGCAAACTCATTACACTTGGATGTGGAAATTAGTTCTAACGGCAGCTGAGCTGGAGGGTTTGCTAATGTGTTTACTGTAGTGAAATCAAATTTGACAACTGATATTTGGCTACAGAAATTGCAAATTTGATAACAATATTGGAACACACTATTTGAGGCATTGCAATCAAAAATGTAACTCACTTGTCATATAACTTAAATAATAAAACAATATTACTCCAACTCAACAGTATTCCCTAAAGACAGACAGTGTTTTTTATAATTTCTTTCAGTGTAATCCCTCATTCATCCAAGAGTCTTCCATTGTAGAAAAAGATTCAGTTGTAGTCATCTGGACTCTGTTTTTAGATAAACAAAGAGTCATTCTTAATCTGCGAAATCAGATATTTATCCTACTCGTAAGTATCCGCCCTCCGGACAGGACCTCCTGATAAAGGGAGTATTTGGTTTCATTTGAAAATACCCACAGGGTATATTAAAAGCGTTCCCCAGACTTGATTCGCAGATTGAGAATTATTCTTGGATGAGAGTCAAAAAGTTTTTGTCCATATGACTACAACTGAATCTTTATCTACAATTAATTTTAAAATTAAAACATACTCACTAGTTTTTTCTTAACCTCCATGCTTTCATTCAATTTCAAGTTTGCCGAAACCTGCAATAAATGGAAAATCAGGATCATAAATGGGTAATGCAGAAGGTATTTGAGCTTTAGGTAGCACAGGCCTGCTCTTGTCACTTTCTGGCACTGGCACTTAAACACATCTCAAAAACATATTTCCCTGTTCCTTGAAGTGCCCCTTTATGTGTGTTTGTCTCACCATCATGGCCTCTTGTGTGGTGAGGTTTGGCAGCAGCTTGTCCTCCTGCATTATGTAACAGGACATTTTTCTGAACGTCTTCGGGTCCCGCAGATTCCCATTCACCAAGATTTGACCCTTCATCCCAGTTTCTCTGCACAGACACAGGTTTGCTACTGTAAAGGCTACTGTAAAGTTTGTTTTTTAATGTTCCTCAGTCCCACAGTTTAGATTTATTTCTTACAGTTTTCCTACTGTTGTGACTGATGTTGAGGGATTAAATAAACAATAACTGTCTAATCATCTTTTAACATTTATTCTGGGTAGAAGGAACCCAATTGTGTGGACATGTAGGTGAACATTATGAGCTCAAGCAAGGTTTGAATCGGCAACATTCCGGTTTCCAGGTTGTCCCTTAACCTACTACACAACTAATACTACACAATATCATTAAATTCTTCGACAATTCCTTTCACATTCAGGGGGTAACTTTGGTCTTTACTGCTATTGTTGGGCTGTAAATCCCTTTTACCTGTATCCAGCCAGTATGTTCATTAATGTGGACTTGCCGGAACCTGAGGGCCCCATAATTCCAATGAGCTCCCCGCTGCAGAATTCCCCAGACAGACTCGTGAGCAAGGTCTTAACACCTGAAACAGAAAAACACATGGGCACACAATTACACCAGTGCCAAATAAAGTTATATGCAATATTTTATACAATATACCTATGGTTTGCCATAATACCCTGCTCTCCAACTGCAATACTATACATGAATACTTTAGCGCACATAGTAGCTAAGATTTAACAAAACCAATTGAACAATTTGAGAACTGCTTCCTACAAAATTCTCCAGAACATGATCACTGGTTTTGAAGTATGTGTGATTTGGTTCGTACACAAAAAAATCTTATTGCTTTACTATTGTCTTCAAATGAACATATTCACAAGGACCATGCCACAACAATGGAATATGAGAGCATGTTCATTGATAATGGGGATGATGATATATCGATGATATATCGATGATGGATTGATGATGGATTGATGATGGATCTACTAAAGAGGTGTTGTTGAATGTGTTCCTTCTGACTTATCGAACCCCCAAAGGATGTCTGAAACGATAGTAGGGTATAATTCGAACGGACGTGGAGGACCCGTTAGAGTAGACAGAAACGAGCTGCCTTCACTTGAGCCTCGGACCGAGAGAAAGAATCATTCTAGTGAGGAGGCTGATGGTCGCATGACATTTTTAAATGTGGAAGTCTACTACTTTTGTGTGTTGAGAGGTGAACTAAAGTTAGTCATCATAGGGACGAGAAGCAGATTCTTGGGTCTGAAATGAAGAACTTGCCCTGTAGGATGATGTGAATGCCTGGTAGAGAAGACTAAGCGCTTGAGGGCTGTCTAGTGCGTATGGCAGCTGGAATTAGTTTGAAGGGGCTGGAGTGCGCTGAGCAGTCTTTGATGCATCAATTGATGTGCGATGGATTGAGGTGTGTTCTAAGAGATGTCTCCTCTGAGAAAGAAACAGGAGACCTGATCGCTGGAGCTATTGAATTGGCAGCGGAAGGAAGAATGATTGAGATTCCCCAGTTAGGGTGATGCGCCTTGATAAAAGATGAGACGTACGTCTGTGCCTCTGGAAATGATGATGGAAGGATGAACAGAGGTAGAACACTGGCTGCGAAAGGCCTGTAGGATAGAAAGGATTGATGGAGAGAGCAGAGGGTCGAAAGAGGGAATGTGAGTTGTTTGAGAGAGCATCCCGGAGCCAGGTGACAGCTCTGGAGAGAGATAGTGTCCTGGTGCCTGGCGACAGTTCTGGAGAGAGACAGCATCCCAGTGACCCTGGTGAGGACGTGGAAAAGGCTGGAGTAGCATATTAGATCAATGAGAAACGGGTCGAGTGGATGAATGGGGAGGGGGTTGAGTAGGATGAGCGATGAATGAGGGAGGGATGAATGAAGAGTCGAAAGGAGATCGAATGAAGGACGGACGCAGGTGCGAGAAGAGGTTCGAAGAAGAGACTGAAGAGAACCAGAGAGGCATCCTGGTGCCCGGTGGCTCTGGAGTAGACATCCCTGTGGCCGTTGGCTCTGAGCGAGGGACTCTGGGGAATGAAAGGATAAGGGGATAGCGGCGGATGATACGCCGGGGCTGATATGAGTATGGCTGTTGGCCGTGGATCGGAGCGAACCGCGTACTTGTATAACTAGAGTTACGTTAGGTAACTTGGATTTCAGCTGTGGGTTGTAGCAGTAGGTGTAGCGGATGGAGGGATGAAGGGATGAAGGAATGCATGTGCGTGGGGGTTGAGTGCACTGCAAAGAGGGGGAGAGTGTGTCTGTGTCTGTGTGTCTGTGTGTGTGTGTGTGTGTGTGTGTGTGTGTGTGTGTGTGTGGTGTGGGTGTGGGTGTGGGTGTGTGTGTCTGTGTCCGCCCGCGTGCGTGCGTGCGTGGAGGAAATTATGGTGTTCAGAGGCTATGGAATCACGCCTACCATGTGTGCGAGGCAGGGAGGGGACCTGCATGGTTCCTCTGGGGAACGTGACAAGTAGAGACACAACTGACTGAAATAATCTAATAGAAAACGGCTCATGATTCTTGTTCAAATAAATGCACTGGCTGACTTATTTTTTCTCAAGAGAGCAGAGACAACAAGAGATGCTGGGATAGGCCTGTATAAATAGGGCTTCTGGGTAATTAAAAGTTAAAGAGTGGAGGCACGGCTCCTGAACCTCAGTCGAAGATTAACAATCATCAACTACATTGTCAATAAAAGTGAACATATTTCCCAAATGTTTTCAAAGCAGGTCATTGTTCACTGTAGTGTTCTGTAAAATAAACACTGTTCAATTAATTCTTTCTGTGAAGAATTTAACTATTCTTTTCAAAATGGGTCTCTTTGTTCTCGAGCAAAAACATTATTATAATGGGTGATGCCTTTCTTGATTGTTCCACGATCAGAGGAGAGGACGGGAAACTCCAAATAGAAGTATATAGGAAACCTACACACACGGACCAGTATCTGCTCTTTGGTTCCAACCACCCACTACAGCACAAGCTGGGGGTGATCAGAACCTTACAACACAGAGCTCAAGGTGTGCCCACCAGCTCAGAGGGCAAGAAGAAAGAGGAAAAACATGTCCGAAATGCCATCTCAGCCTGTGGTTACCCCGCTTGGGCTCTCAACAGAGTGAAGAGAACCAAGAAGCAGGACAAAAGGGAAACTGAACAGAGAAGGAAGGGTGTTTCTATCCCTTATGTGTCTGGCCTCTCGGAAAAACTGCAGAGAATTTTTAGACAACACGAAGTCCCTGTTTATTTTAAACCAGGAAACACTTTAAGACAAAAACTGGTTCACCCAAAGGACAAGTTGCCGACTCAAAAACAGAGCAATGTAGTTTATTCGATCCAATGCAGTGAAGAAAGTTGTAAAGAACGTTACATAGGTGAGACGAAACAGCCTCTACACAAGAGGCTTTATCAGCACAGAAGAAATACAAGTTCAGGACCTCAGAGTGCCGTGCATCTCCACCTTGAAGCCTCTAATCACTCGTTTGAAGACGGTGAGGTGAAGGTTTTAAGCAGGGAGAAAAGATGGTTTGAAAGAGGAGTCAAGGAAGCTATTTTTGTTAAAAAAGAAAGACCTTCTTTAAACAGAAATGGAGGGCTAAGGTTTAATCTTCCTGTTATTTATAATGGGATTCTGAACCCCTGGAAAGGTAAAGGACATTCAGATGCTAATCAGGTACTCAGGGTGGTTGAGCCAGGGTCTCACAAAGACAAAGAGGTTTCTAATAGCCCATTAAGATTCTGAATAGGCTAGCTCGGTAGATACAAGGGGGGAGTTTCTGTTGAAACAAACAACTCTTTCTACTTCAGGAAGGCTCCTCCCAATGGGCGGGTCTTACCACAGAATAGTATTAATATCGGAGTTCTCGACCTAAATTCTTTTATTGACAATGACTCTTGGATGAGAGTCGAAACGTCTATTTTTCAAACTGAGTCCAGATGACTACAACTGAAGCTTTTTCTACTATTATTATAACGTTTTTTTGAGTGAACACTTGAAGCTGTGAAATAAAAGCATTGGTAGTAAATGCAGTGTCAATCAAAAGTCTTCTTTGAGGGTTTGTCTTGAAGGAACAGAAATGTCTGATCTATTACACACAGAACCACCAAGCACTGACTCACCCAATTTGACCTCTCCTCCTGTTTTGTCCCCTCCATCACCTTGTAGTTTTATTACAAATGATCTCCTCCTGTCTCAGAATTAATCTAGAGAAGCTTTAACAACAGCAATAAACACGCCGGGCATTAAAATCAGTGGGACTTATGGATGTAGAAAAACAAGTCTGTATGTTGCGCCTTTATCTTTTTCTTGCTCAGGTAGTTACTTATACTTGGTTTGTGGTTTGATCCCAGGTCTGATCAGTATCCTAAATCAAGACACCCACTTTTCTGTACGCATGTTATGAAGTGTTAGTCCGAGTGACAGCGGTGGTTTGAAAGAAAACTGACTACTTATTCTATCAAACAATATTTAATATTTAATTTCACTTTCAAACTGTTCATTGCCTTTTCCACTTCTTCTCCCACTCGGCACATTGATGACCTGTGGACCCAGATGCTCCTCAACTCCCTGGAGAAACGGTCTCTATTCCATTTGGACGGTTCATCTTCTTCATCTTCCTGGATGAACTGGTTCTCCTCCTAAGTGGTTCCAGCTCCACTGTCTATCTCTCGTCAGCCTGTCCGTCTGAGGGAGTCGGATCTCTCCTTCACTGTGGAACTCCTCCAGGTTTCTACTTTTCCCCAAATGGGATGCTGGGGCATTGCCAAGTTTATCTCTGTCATCCCCCCTGTGTCTTACCTTTCCTCCTCCAGCATGGCCCCTCTTGGATGGTGTATAAGAGGTCTTTAAACTCCAGGTTGACGGCGGAGCCTTTGGGCAGTTGGCTGAAGCACTGTGTGGTGCTGTCCTGCTGCTGGATCTGCCCATTACCATTACATGTGAGCGGGTCATCTATGGGCACGCTCAACGAGTCCAACTCCAGGCCTTTATTGTCCAGGGCGGGCATCTGTGTGAAATAAGGAGTGGTGGTGATCGAGACCAGGTAAAACGCAGGGCGCACAGACATGGTGGTTCAGTCTGCTCAGCTCAAAAGAAAAAAAAGAATGGCAATAATGTGAGAATTTACAAAACAGCTCCTCAGGCTTCAGTAGTTACACTGCTGTGCACATGCGCAGAGCAGAAATCTCTATGAAGAAAAATGTTAATGTGGCCTGTAATGATGAATTACTGAGATCAAGTTACAGCTTGACTTTAGCATCTACGTTCACAAAATCAAAACACCGGTTAAAACAACACACACAAACTTAGATTTATACTGAGCAGACACTGTAGTTAGGCTAGAGTTGTATGATAAAATGTATTTTTCATTTCAACATTTGTGTACAGATGTCAGTTAGGCAGAATCTAATCAATACCAAAACTATCGAGACAAAATATTGATTAAAAGAAATATATATCACATAAACAGTAAAAAATAAAATACATTTAGAAGTCTATGAGAACTATTATAAGACTCATAATAATATAAAATAAACTACTATTATTGTGTTGAAATCAATTGCCTGAAAAATAAGCATTTTAAAAAAAAAACGATAATTGATTATAGAATTCGGCTTAGTGCCTTTTCCCAAGTATCAAACTTTAAAAACACTACAACAGTGCACTGCACTCAACAATTTTAAGTCAAATGCCTTTATTACCCTGTTTTTTTATAGGAAACAGTGTGACAGGAAACATTGGAAGTATGCCCCTATGGTCCATAAACAAAGTGTTACACAATAAACACACATGACTATGACCTCAATCCTCATTGAGTTCTACCGGTAAAGTGTGTGTTACAGCTCTTCCGATTTTCCGAGTGTCTACTGTCTGATGTTATCTGTCCACAATCATCTTGGTCTCTTTCTGTTCTCTCCTTCTATTCTCTTCATTTTATGGAGACTTTACATTCAATGAAGATAAGTTTGTTATCTTAAGTTCGGGAGCAGGACCACGCCCCTTCCTGCGGCTACACTACTTAAGCATCCAGATCACATACACCTGTGTTCGTGATTTTGGTGCCCCTCCCTCCCTCCCTCCCTCTTTTAAACTGTTCTAATTATTCTAATTTATCTCCTAGATGGGGGTATCGAGGCCCGGGAGCCTTCAGCCCTCATCGCAAGAAGCCCCAAAACGGCATCAACTTCGTACATTCGTGTTGTTCATGTTTCTCCCCTGCCAATAAACACCTTGCATCGTATCTGGGGTCGTGGTCCTTGCTAGTGAAAAGCCTGACAGTGAACCAGCAACAATTAACTTACAAGGGGAAAAGTGATTTGAGGTTTATGTTTTAAAAGACTGATTCTCTTCTTGTGATTATGGCACATTTTAAACAGATCCAGAAGCATTAACTTTTGAGGATACATTGATTTAATGAAATATTCAAGTCCTATGTAGTTTTCACATGGAATAAAAGACAATTTAATGTTAAAGCCCTAATAATGAAATTGACCACCTATAAAATGTAGTTACAACTGGTTAAAGTTGCACTGTAACATTTTTATGGAGATGTTGGTTCCTTGCCTTGTTTGTCACATGTTGTCATGATACTAGAATTCCAAACTCAATTTCAAAACTAAGTAATAGGCTTGATACTCGATATCGGCTTCAATATACCAATGATTAAAAATAAATTAATAATAATAATAATTTTTATTATTATTTATTGGATCTATATAATGCCTTTCAAGACACCCAGAGTGCTTTACATTGCACACAATATAATGTAATTTTAAACATTGATTTGTGATTTGATTGGCTAAATATCCCCATCGATTTTCTATGGGGCTCTGGGGCGCTTTTCAAACCGCCCCACGGCTACGTAGAAAAGTGACGCAGGCTGCGCCAGGCAGCAGACCACGCGGCGCACAAACAAAGTATACATCTATTTCTATTTATAGATATATATATATGTGATAAAATGTGAATATATGATTATATTTCTGTGATGTATATTATCTGCATAATAGTGATATATTATCTGCATCATTAGTCTGAGAGAAAAACGGGTGTGTGACAGCATTTGTTTGTGAAGGTGTCGTAAAGAATATTGCCCCAACCCAGTGTGACAGCCCAGGGGAGTTTGGGTAATGTTTATCCAAGGCTTGATCTCTAGGAAAAATACCAGCTGTAAAACAAGTGCCTTGATGTGAAGCTGACCAATGAGAAATGTGACCCCCCTATTCAGGAATATCTAATAAAACCAACCAGCATGAGAAAAAACGTGTGAGACGCAGGAGGGTCATGTAGGCTGCTTACAACAGCCTGCGTGAACCCGTCCCGCCGTTTTCTCCCAAGCTTGCCATACAAATGTCTGATATTTCTGTGTCGTTTCATATTCTAAGTTGAATTGTGTTCTCTATGTGTTAAGGAATAGTATCGGTGTATGTCTAATTCCGTGACATTTTCTGGTCCTATCGAGCCGGACGACCAGCTGCCTTCGCGGAGATTGACGGGTGAATCGGTAAAAGTCTGTGTGCACAGCGGAAGGAAGTCCACTTTTCCCCGTGGCCGCCCATCGCACCTCATTCTCATTCGTTTCGAAGCAGCAGGAGAACACAGGCGACAAAGAAGGTCAGACAAAAACTTTGTGTGTGAAAAAGAGTTAGCCATAAAACGTTTTATGCATAGGCTTTATGCAGGACTTTAGTTACTCACGTAAAGAGGAGTTTAATATTTCTCACAGACAAAAAATACAGGAGTCTAATATTTCTCACAGACAAAAAATACAAGAGTTTAATATTTCTCACAGACAAAAAATACAGGAGTTTAATATTTCTCAGACAAAAAATACAGGAGTTTAATATTTACTCATTAAAAAAATACATGAGTTTAATATTTACTCATTAAAAAAATACAGGAGTTTAATATTTACTCATTAAAAAAAATACAGGAGTTCAATATTTACTCATTAAAGGGAATATTGTAGGCTTTTTTGCCCAGTTTGATATTACTGAGGAAATATTGTAGGCTTATGTACGAGATAAGTTTCTCACATAAGCAGGGAGTTTGATATTGCTGGAAAAATATTGGTTGGCTTTGTGTTGATAAGTTTCTCACATAAAGGAGTTAAATTGCTCACCACGAGTTAAGTTTCTCACCGAAAGAAAGTTATGATGCCTTATGCCGAGTTGTAACTGACATAAAGAAGTGTGAATGTAAACTCTGTGCACAAGCGAAGTAAGTAAGTGTGAATGTGTGAATGAGGATTAATAAGTGATTAACTAAGTGTGAATCACAATTAATCATACAAGGGTCACAAGGCGTTATTCTGAGAGATCTAAAATTTGCAGTCACGGGTGAATCTTTAAACACCTAGCATTATCTCCGGTGGAAAATCAATAAGAGATTCTACTAGAAGCTTGAGATATGACGTGTCTGGAAAGCAAGTAGCATTTCTCTCAGACGACCGAGACCACATAATGCCAAAATTATCACCTCAAACTGTAAAAGACAAAGGAAAAGTCATGGAGGATTTTGGAGGGAGACTTGCCCAGTATGCTCAGATGACGTGGCAGAGAGGGGGAGATAAGGGGGGTCAACAAGACAGGAGAATGGGGAGAAAGCTCAGAGGATGCTCTGAACATGAATGAATTAGGAACTAAACCCAGCTGGTTTAAATTTTAGTATTTTAACAAATTTAAGAGTTTTTGTTTTGATTGACAACAATCAATTATAAAAGATTGTATTAAACTTGATAAGAGATGAAGATGAATTCAGATTTTTATAGATGGCCAATATTTTGGGGAATGTGATCACAAGACAGGACACTTCCTGTCCCCGACATAGAATGCAAAAGTTGTGTTTTACGGTATTAGTGCACAGAACAAAGCTATGTTTTGTTTTGTTTTTGGTTTGTTTTATTTTTGGACTTGACGAAAATTATCTTTTTGGACTTATTATGTAACCTTAACGCATGACTAGATGAAAGTACAGGACGAAAAGACAGAAGTGTTTTTAAATTTAGAATCAAATACAGGCACAGGCCTGGAAGTGATAATATGGGTAAATGAGTGACTACTGAAGTTTTTGGACATAGGAGTAGAATGGGCAGTAAGTAAAGTGATAGTAAAAGTTATGTCAGTAACTTATTTATTTGTATTATCATGAGGAAACCTCGTATTGCGATGTAGACGTAAGTGAGGGAATAAGTTAAATAGTGACGTGCGAATGTCCTCCTTGGAAAGACATGAATGTGTCATTAACTAAGGCAAACGACGCAGAGTGGGGGGACATGGGAGGATATGGGTCATAAAAGATAGTCAGAGATAACAAGGGCTATTGACTGGCAAAGAATCGGGGAGAGGCCAGGATGGAGCAAGATGTCGTAATCTTTACGTATCACAGTGACAATTATGAGCAACACCTCAGGGGGGGTTGACGTGATGAGTAATAAAATAATTTGACATTCTAAAGGAAATACCACAGGTTCTGATGCAGTATATCTTCATTAGATATAGTTAAAGGGGAAGTAGGACTCAGGTCGGAGCCAAGAGGGGTTAGACTACAGGAAGGGCCTGGGGGGAGAAGAATACATTTTATGAGACCGGCAGATTACCTAAAGATAGTGAAAACTAAACAGGGGGATGGGTGAATCAATACATCAGTTTAGAAGTAGAATGATAGGGATATTTTAAAGATAACTAACTGGAATCCCAGGGGATGCAGCGTCTGATAGTTATATCAGCAGCAATTAGGAAGGAAAAGCAGGTTACAAGTGAAGGTAAGAGTAAGTGAAAAGAGAGAAAGAAAAAGCAGGTTTAGAAATTTGGAAATGGGTGTTTCCTCCGTTACAGAGAGGAAGACAGAGAGGAAGACAGAGAACAGACAGAGGGGAAGACGGAGAAGAAGATGCGATGTTACAAAGAAAAGACAAGAAAGTAGGGAACAAAGGGAAAAAGGGTTGATAAAAGAGACGTGCCTTATAACCAAGGGGAAGGTTTAGGATCATTTAGATTTTTTTATACGCATATAGAACAAACTAATACACAATGTTTGTAAAGCACCACATGAGCAGGTGTGAGAGATTGAGTTTGAAACTCACCTGAAGCACATATAGAAGATTAGCACATATTACATTAGATGTATGACTTTATTCAGGCCACACCAACAGAGGAGATGTGAAATTTGATGTTAATTATGTTAATTATGTGAAGAATTCTAAGTTGTGAACTGACCCTTATGGCCAGCTCAACGGAGGAATTATTGAAATAATTATTATTGTTTGATGTATTTGTATTGCACACACACACACACACACACACACACACACACATACACATACATACATACGCGCGCACACGTGGATACAAAACTTTTAGAGTTTGAAACTTTTAGAGTTTGAAACAAATGGTGGTAAAACAGATAGGTGTGACACACATGGGGGCCGGCGCCTTGGAGGGAGGGGGGCTCAGCCAGGGATGTGTGACCACTGAACTTTGAAAGGTCAAGAGGTGACATTGGGGAGTAGAAGACGCAATTCCATCTCCTCCTTGATTACATCGTTGTAAACTATCTGGATTATTGAATTTTGTTTAAATTTAAGTTTGAGAAATGGGCAAGGCCATGTCTCAAAAAGGAGGGATGTGTACTAGTAAAACAAACATTCCGAATCAATAATTACTAAAAAAAATAAATTTGTAAACAAGAGAACTGTTTGAAATAAATTTAACTGTCGAAAATACTTTGTTTATCACCGCAGCAAGATCGTGTTGGAGATGTGGTGTTTACAGAGACGAGCCAAGTGGACGAGCAAAGTGGACGGAGCCACACCGTGTCGTCCTAACCAGGGGAGGACGAGAACATGGGTGCAGCAGACAACACAGCACCAGACCCATAAGCAATCTACAAGACGCAGGACTTCGTTTGTATGAGTTTTGTCCAGAGTCTACGGTAGAGTACGATACTCAAAGCATTATACTCTGCTACGATAAACGAGAGCCAGAGGCTACGGTGCGCAGAGTACCATACTCTGCTGAAAGAAAAGAATCAACAGTTATCATCATCACAGCGATGACGGTAATATGGGTGCTGCAACACCTGTATTATGCACCGGACAATCGGGACAATAGATCAACATTCACAACTGTGTATACCGGTTAATGGGAAAATAGAGGGAAGAAAATAAGTGATCAACTTGATGGAAGGTTACGAAATGCATAATGTGTAATGTATAATGTACAATGTACAATTGACATGACAGTAGCTGAAGAAACACAATGGCATATTATACAGCCACCGTTGTTTGCACTAACTAAGAGTGCTTTTTTATCTGCTACAACATAACTACATGCAATGTTAATGAGATTATGAATTGAGATGGGAAATGTACCAGTTCATATGTGTCAAAGGTGTGACCGAAGCGAACAGCGGAAGGAGGTCTCTTAAGAAACCAAGCGCGAGGACGTATGGTGGTGTGGACACACAGTGCTGAGAGGGCAAAGGGACTAGGACGTTGTGCCTATGTATCTCTTTTGTGGCCAAAACCATAACCATCACCCAGAACCATACCGCAGGGTCAAGGTCGAGAGGTTAGTGGACAATCTGGTCCCAGTAGCACCTGATACTACGTATTTGATTCTATTGGGGTGTCCAGAGAGGTCCCTGACGAGTCATACTAACTGACCAGAGAGCAGCGGGTTTGAGGTCATTCCGCTTGTTTCTGCGATATTTCCCATCACACCGCACAAATTATAGATAGAATAAATTGTCTGTATGTCAAATTACAGAGATTGACCAATCTGACTCAAAATTTAGGATAGTAATGCAGTAGAAATGTTGTGGGCCGAGAGAAAAGGAGTGTGTTCAATGTTGAGAAATGTGCATCACTTTTTGAGTGTAAAAGTGTCATTTTAACAACAATATGAAAGACATGTTGAAAACTGAAAAGAGTAATGTGTTTGGCATATGAGACAGTAGACTAATGCTTTGATAAACAGGGAAATTTGATAAAATGTGAATATATGATTATATTTCTGTGATGTATTTTATCTGCATAATAGTGATTAGCTGCATCATTAGTCTGAGAGAAAAACGGGTGTGTGACAGCATTTGTTTGTGAAGGTGTCGTAAAGAATGTTGCCCCAGGGGGGGTGTGACAGCCCAGAGGAGTTTGGGTAATGTTTATCCAAGGCTTGATCGCTAGGAAAAATACCAGCTGTAAAACAAGTGCCTTGATGTGAAGCTGACCAATGAGAAATGTGACCCGCCTATTCCAGAATATCTAATAAAACCAACCAGCATGAGAAAAAACGTGTGAGACGCAGGAGGGTCACGTAGGCTGCTTACAACAGCCTGCGTGAACCCGTCCTGGTGTTTTCTCCCAAGCTTGCCATACAAATATATAGAAAATAGAAATAGAAATATAGAAAAGATATTTCTGTGTCGTTTCATATTCTAAGTTGAATTGTGTAGCAAAGGAATAGCACCGGTGTATGTCTAATTCCGTGACAATATATATGGATACATATTATTATTTTACACATTTACACCAATAAGAATATAAGATATTTCTGAATGAGTTATATTGTTTTTAGACACAAAAAAATGTACGTAGTTGGCGGCCCAGCGCCCTTAATGGACCAGCCGCTGCTGATATCAACAATGTACCGGTCTGACAATGACTTTGTGTTTAAGTAGAACTTATTTGATATTGAGATCAGCAGCCCTATGTAAAATTGTACAACCGTAAGGAGGATTATAACAGATGCGGCGCTCAAGGCTGCTTCTGGAATAAGGTGGATAAAAAATGTGCTCTATACATAAAAAAAAAAAACATCCTTAAACACAGAATGTCAGAAAGTCATATAAACACTTCCTCCCGGTGTCAGTTTTGTTTGTGATTCACCTTGTGGCTTTTGGCACCAGACAAGTTTAGAAGAGCAACAATGAGGGCTTGTATGGACTTTGCTCCAACATGACTCTAATTTTACTCATACATAATATCAATGACTGAAAGACAATCGATGGGTTTCTCAATGGGGAGAAAATCAGGACTGTTGCCATAGCAATTTACAATTTATAACTAAATATTACAGCATATATTTTGAATCAGATACATTCCTCAATAAGATGCATACAACAGGAAGTTGAATGAATAGAACTTGGGATCAAATACCAAAATGCCACCAGTGTGGACTAAATCTGCCATGTTTTTTGGCAGTGGTGCAAAATGATAAGATAAGATAATCCTTTATTGTCCCACAATGTCATAAACAACCCCATAAACTGCTGGGTCACCACTGGCAAATACATATATCAGTCAAAGTGTCAGATTTTGGAATTTGCCTATATTTATTCCATTTTGTCCACCTTCTGATAAAAGGGAACTCTCAAACTGCTTGATATGTTGTACTTAAAAATAAAGCTGTAAGCCAATTCAGTCTGTACTCTAAACACACCCCCTAAAATAGAATTAATAGGACTTTTATATGGATTCTGCCCGGATATTTTTGCTTTAATACAAGTCCCTTAAACAATTTTTTTGTGAATTTACCTTCAGCTTTTAAAAAATAATTGCTCCAACAAATGCTAAATTTACTGTCAATCGGCCAATCCCTCCAGAAACCTGCTTTACTCATTCATACATTTAACAAAGAAAACCTAGGCAGAATTTAATATCTGATTTCCTCTGTGAATAGCTTGTTTCTACTTAGAGTAAAACAGACTTAATAATTAGAGTAAAACAGGCTCCACAAACTCCAGCTGTTTGGAACAGCTTCAGTTTTAACTGGGCTCATTTTAGTGAGGCGTTTTAGGAAAAATAGGCCCTAAGCATACGGGGTAATAAATGCAAAATTTTGTGAGATCTTCATTGATTATTACGAATACTGGAAATACTGATGTTGTGCAACGACTCATAGGGTTAAGTGTTATTTATGTTTAGTTTTCTATTTTGACTGTTTGTTCTGAGTTTGAGTTAGCGTGGGAGACAACTAAGGAAATTGTCCCATGATGAGGACCACCTTCGGGATAGTTTATATATTTCCATTTCTACATTTAGCCTTGTGATATGGACGATTTAAGATCAGAGCCAGGAAGTGGGTTAGCGGAGCTGCTCGCCCATGGAGTCACTGGAGCTTTGACACAGGAGAAACACTCAGCCACACATACTGTACTGTAACATCAGTATTTGAAAGTAACTAAATACATGTACAGAATATTAAGTTTGAGGAACTGTATTCTGGTACAGCCTTTTTTGGTGGTAATCACAATACAGTTACTTTTCAAAAATCAAAGGGATACATGATGGTATTTGATCACATAAGTTAGGCTTCAAACTGCACCAGATTAGTGAGGGAGGAAAGAAAACTACAAAAATGTTTCTCCTCTAATCAGTGATAAATAAATAAGAAGTCATGGAGGCTGATTCTTTTAATAAACAGATCTAATATTAAAGTAACAAGGCTGCAACATTCTGAAAACATGAAAAGAAGGCCATATTCATGATGTATCCTCAGATCTTTTAGGAAAGGAAAAGATAGATAGATATTTTCTCTTCAAATGATTTAAAACACATAAAATGCTAAATAACCCAACTAATGACCGTGAGCAGAAATAAACAAAACCATTTTTTGTCTTCCTCAGTGACATGCCCACAGTTAAAGTGCTCTTCATAAAAGTGGAGGTTTCATTAGAGACTTTGTACAGGGGGACAATCCCGAAGTTTCAGGCAGAAAATAAAGAAAACAAAAATGAATAGGCAAAGTTCTTACATCGTCTGCCGTGCGTCTGTCAGTCCCGTATTTCCGTCTCTTTCTGGTTTGTAGTACGATGCAGCTGTCCTCAGAGTTCAGCCAGTCAGTGCAGCAGCTACAGCATCGTCTAGAGCAGGAGCGTGACGCAAAAAGGAAAGAAAGAGGGAGGGGCCCGCGGACGCACGCACAGAGAGAGTAAGGGTCACGTGCACAGGTGAGCTACTGTTAACGAAGAAGTTGGTGTAATCCCTCATTCGTCCAGGAGGGTTCCATTGTAGGAAAAGATTCAGTTGTAGTCATCTGGACAGTTTAATCATCCGCGGGCCATTCTGAATCTGCGAATCAAGACCCGGAACCTGTTTCTTTCTATCAAACTATCTCCTTTGTTTACTATCAGTCCTTTACTGGAATATCAGTCTCCTATTGTTACCTGGTTCTTTGTAACTGATAAGCATCTGAATGTCCTGGGCGTCTACCTCTCCAGGGATTCAACACTCCATTGTAAACAAAGGAAGGTTGAATCTTATACTACTATTTCTATTTAAGGACGTTTCAACTTTTTTAACAAAGATTGCCTTTTTAACTCCTCTTTCAAACCATCTTTTTTCCCAGCTTAGAATCTTCACCTCACTGTCTTCGATAGAGTGGTTAGTGGCTTTGAGACACACACACTGGTTTGGCAAAAAGATGATCTCTGCCGATGGTCCTGACTATCTGTAATGTAGCTGTATGTACCATTACATAGGCTTAGGAAGAGTACAAGGAAACAAGTAGATGTTTAAAAGGATTTATTGAGAAGGTTGTGGTGTAAGTTGACCTGCAACAGAAAAGAGAATGTAACTGTTGGTTAATCAAAATTAAATTATACCTTACCTGATGTGTCAGCCATTTTAGGTGCGCCAGACAAAAGAGTCCCCAGGGAGACGGAGCACCTTAAGTAGGTTCCGGGGCAGAACATTGGGGGAAAATAGGAGGGGTGTTTTAGGGAATTGACTGTTTTAGAATATATGTTGAGATTGAAATTGTGCACAGTAAATTAAATAAAGAATATATTTTTGTATTTAATTGAAGTATGTATATTGACACTGTTTTTCTACAGTTAGCTTTTATCTGTGCGGTTTTAGGAAGATTGAAACTTACCTGGTCCTCGGAGTAGGAGGGTCCAGTTAACCCAGTGGCCTATAAAAGGCGCCTGGCGGCAGTTGCTCGTGTCTTGCTGCTGTGTGAACATGTTGCTGTATTTTAAACCAGTTTCTTGTTTGTAAATCACTGTAAAATAAATGCTCGTGGATCTGCATCATCTAAACCGTCTCAGCTCTGCTCTGTCCTCGTCAATGCCGCTGAGGTTGCTATCCGGGCGTAACAATTGGTGTCAGAAGCTGGGGCCCAGGCAGCAGAGTAACTGAAGATGAGTACAAGAAGAAGAGTGCAGATTGATCAACACAATGATCCAGATGTGGGGACAAGTGAAGCTGCTGACCAGGGGACTGAAGCAACTTGTAACCCTGTGGACAAGTTTGAAGAGTTGACTGCGCTGGTAAGGACACTCGCACAGTCGCAGGCAGCCAGAGATCAGCGTCTTGAAAGAGAAGCAGCACAACAAGAAACAAAATGGAAAAACCTACAGCACCAAATGAGAGAAATGCAGTCTTTGGTGACTTGCGTCAGCCAAAGACGAGACCAGGAGCGGGAAATGGCTCCCTCTACAGATGAGACCGTTGATGAAGATGAAGGCCCCAGTCACTGTGAGCAGAACCGATTTTACAGAGAGATGGTGATCCACAGAGAGCCAAAGCTGTTGCCTCTGTCTCCAGACGATGACATTGAACATTTCCTCACCACTTTTGAGAGAATGGCTCAAGTCTGCAGATGGCCAAGAGATGAGTGGGCTCTCCGCCTAGTGGCTCTTCTCACAGGCAAGGCTCGCAATGCATATGTACAAATGGACATTACTGATGCTGAAAATTATGCAAAAGTGAAAGCTGCAATATTGTCAAAATATGAAATCACATCAGAGACTTATCGTAAAAGATTCCGATCTACAGAGATCCTCCCGGATGAAACCCCAAAGGAACTGTATGTGCGACTGAAGGACCTGTTCTTAAAATGGGTCAAACCAGAAAAAAATACAAAACAGGAGATTACAGAGACATTAATTTTGGAGCAGTTCCTGCAAATGGTTCACCCAGAGCTCCAAGTTTGGATCCGCGAACGGGACCCAAAGACTGCAGAACAAGCAGCAGAGCTAGCAGAGGTTTTCCAAGCAGCAAGGAAGGGATTCAACACCACCTATGGCCACAACTCTAACCAGGCGCAGAGAAGCAAAGACCGAGAATATGGACACAGAGCTCAAGCCCAAAGTAAGTCCAATGGGGGTGAAAGGGCTTTTGGTCAGAACAGGGCTTTGTCAAGACCTAGACACTTTACATCCAGCAATATTCAAAGGTCACACCCTGGTAACTATGTACATAGGTCCGATAGAGAAGTCAGGTGTTACGTGTGTAATGGGCTAGGTCATACCCAGTACTCTTGCCCTCTAGCCAATGAATCAAAGCCATCTCTTTACTGTGCAGTGCCTAGACCTGTTTTGCCCGGCCGTTTTGTAATAACCCAGAAAGCACATACCTCCCCAGTACTGATAAATGGTTACCGTACTACAGCTCTGTTAGATACGGGTGGGTTTCAGTCCGTGGTTTTGTCCAGTCTGGTGTCAAGGGAGAAATGGAGTGAGGATGAAACTAGCATTAGCTGCATTCATGGAGATGAACACCAGTATCCTACAGCAGAAGTCTACTTGACAGTTGGAGGTCAGACTTTTCTGATGCCAGTAGCTTTAGCTCCAAACCTACCCTTTGATGTGATTCTTGGTAATGATGTTCCAATCTTGCTGGACTTGGTGCAAGAATCAGAATCTGTCCCTGAGAACCTAAAAATACCTGAGAATTTACCAGAAAAAGCAAAGTCATCTAAAACTTTTAATATGGTTACTACAAGGGCTCAGAGTGCAAAAGAGTCCTTACAAGAGTTACCATTCTGGGGGGAAGACTTTGAGCCTGTGGGGGGAAAACCTGTTAAATCCAAGGCACAAAAAAGGCGTGAAAAGTTCAAAGTAACTGCTAGCAAACTCACAGAAATTCCAGTCAAACCCTCTCATCACATAGAGCTGGAACTTCCACCTGATGTATCCACTCTGCAAAAAGAGGATGCAACCCTAAAACCTTGGTTTCAAAAAGTGTCAGAAATTGAAGGGGTGAAACAGGGCAGCCCAGGGTGTGTAGAGGAGGCAACATACATCATTAAAGCGGGCATTTTATATCAATGCAAAGGTAATGTGCAAGCCTTAGCAGTACCAAAACCATTCAGATTCCAAATTATGGAGCTCGGACATTCAGTACCATGGGCGGGACACATGGCGTTCCAAAAAACTTTATGCAGAATTACAAGCAGATTTGTTTGGCCGGGCATATACAGTGACCTGTCAAAATTCTGTAATTCATGTGAAATATGTCAACTTGCTTCATCCCGCAAAGCCCCTAGAGCTATGTTGCAGCTTCTACCTATCATTGAAACTCCATTTGAAAGAATAGGAATGGACATTGTTGGGCCCTTAGAACGCAGCAGTACAGGGAACAAGTTCATTTTAGTAATCTGTGATTATGCAACTCGGTATCCGGAGGCTTTCCCTTTAAAAACAATTAAAGCCAGAAATGTTGCTAATTGTTTGTTACAGCACTTTTCCAGGGTGGGAATACCAAAAGAGGTTTTGACGGACTGTGGGACAAACTTTATGTCTAAATTATTACAGCAGGTTTATAAGCTCCTTGGGATTAAGGGTATTAGGACCACCCCATACCACCCCCAGACGGACGGGCTAGTTGAGCGGTACAACCAAACATTAAAAAATATGCTGCGCAAGTTGTCTCTCACACAGGAGCGGACTGGGACCAATGGTTGCCGTATCTGCTGTTTGCATATCGTGAAGTGCCACAGGCTTCAACGGGGTTCTCACCATTCGAGTTGCTCTATGGACGTCAAGTAAGGGGGCCACTGGACCTCCTCAAAGACTACTGGGAGAACCCAACCCCCTCAGAAGAGAACGTGGTGGCTTACGTGATAAAAATGAGGCAACGTCTGGAAGATATGTCTGCATTGGCACAAGAGACTATGAAGACTTCTCAACAAAATCAGAAGACCTGGTATGACCGCAAAGCTAGAGAAAGAAGCTTTGAAGCTGGCCAGGAGGTGCTACTTCTACTCCCCACCTCCGACAGTAAACTCCTCTCCAAATGGCATGGTCCCTATGAAATCAGCAGAAGAGTGGGTAAGGTCACATATGAACTATTTATGCCTGACAGAACAAAAAAACACCAAACGTTTCATGTGAACTTGTTAAAAGAGTTTCAGTCTCGCCAGGAATCTGTCCCTCAGCTGCTGATTTGTGGGGTGCAGGATGAATAAATACCAGAGAAGTTTATGCCTGGAAGTCTGGTTGAATCAGCAGGCATAGAGATGTCACATTTGTCTGTCTCCCAGCAGGAACAAGTGACTCCTCTCATTGACCCAGAACTGTTCAAAGACTCTCCTGGTTACACAGACCTAGTCCAGCACAACATCCGGCTAAAGAGAGAGGCTCCTCCATGTCGAAAGAGCTACAGAATTCCAGAGCGGTTGGTGCAAACATTGAAAAAGGAAATAAAATTGATGCTGGAACTAGGCATAATTGAAGTTTCAAATAGTGAATGGTGCAGTCCAGTGGTTCTGGTGCCCAAAAAGGACGGCTCTCTAAGATTTTGCATTGATTTTTGCTACTTAAATTCTGTTTCATTGTGTGATCTTTACCCAATGCCTAGAATTGACGAGCTGGTGGAGCGAGTGGGGCAGGCAAAGTACATTTCCACCTTAGACCTGAGCAAAGGCTATTGGCAGGTGGCATTGGCTCCAGAAGTCAAAGAACTGACAGGATTTAAAACTCCGTTTGGTATGTACCAATTTCGAGTGATGCCTTTTGGACTGCAGGGTGCACCAGCTACGTTTCAAAGACTAATGGACTATGTTCTGAGAGATGTTTCAGAGTTTTCAGCTGCATACTTGGATGATGTGGTTATCTACAGCCAAACCTGGGAAGAACACATGGCTCATCTGGAACAAGTCCTGCTATGCATAAAATCCGCTGGCTTAACTTTCAACCCTAAGAAATGTTGTCTGGCTCAGAGAGAGGTGGAGTACCTGGGTTTTGTCATTGGACATGGCAAACTTAGGCCCCAGGTGGGGAAAATGGAGGCCATCTATTCCTTCCCCATTCCAGCCACTAAGAAGGTGAAAAGTTTCCTAGGTCTGGTCGGCTGGTACAGGAAATTCATTCCCCACTTTGCAGACCGCTCAGCTGTTCTAAATGACCTCACCAAATCGGCAGCACCAAGAAAGGTAAAATGGACTGACCAATGTGAGTGTGCTTTTAGGGACCTCAAGGAAGCCCTGAACAAATGCACCGTTCTGCAAACTCCGGATTTTGACAAATCCTTTATCTTACAAACTGATGCATCAGGAGTGGGCCTAGGTGGAGTTCTGTTGCAGGAGGTGGATGGAGAGAAGAGACCAGTTGTGTTTCTGAGCAGGAAGCTGTTGGACAGAGAGACCAGATATTCGACCGTGGAAAAGGAGTGCTTGGCCATGAAGTGGGCGATTGAGTCGCTGAGATACTACCTGTTGGGCCGACATTTCAGTTTGGAAACGGATCATCGTGCTCTCCAGTGGCTCCACAAAATGAAGGACTCGAATACGAGAATTGCTGGTTGGTACCTGGCTTTGCAACCATTCAACTTCTCTGTTTTCTACAAGCCTGGCAAGTCAAACATAGTTGCTGACTCACTGTCCAGAGTGTTTGAAGAGTAGATGTACTTTATCCGTAAAAGAGGGGGGAAGAAATGTAATGTAGCTGTATGTACCATTACATAGGCTTAGGAAGAGTACAAGGAAACAAGTAGATGTTTAAAAGGATTTATTGAGAAGGTTGTGGTGTAAGTTGACCTGCAACAGAAAAGAGAATGTAACTGTTGGTTAATCAAAATTAAATTATACCTTACCTGATGTGTCAGCCATTTTAGGTGCGCCAGACAAAAGAGTCCCCAGGGAGACGGAGCACCTTAAGTAGGTTCCGGGGCAGAACATTGGGGGAAAATAGGAGGGGTGTTTTAGGGAATTGACTGTTTTAGAATATATGTTGAGATTGAAATTGTGCACAGTAAATTAAATAAAGAATATATTTTTGTATTTAATTGAAGTATGTATATTGACACTGTTTTTCTACAGTTAGCTTTTATCTGTGCGGTTTTAGGAAGATTGAAACTTACCTGGTCCTCGGAGTAGGAGGGTCCAGTTAACCCAGTGGCCTATAAAAGGCGCCTGGCGGCAGTTGCTCGTGTCTTGCTGCTGTGTGAACATGTTGCTGTATTTTAAACCAGTTTCTTGTTTGTAAATCACTGTAAAATAAATGCACGTGGATCTGCATCATCTAAACAGTCTCAGCTCTGCTCTGTCCTCGTCAATGCCGCTGAGGTTGCTATCCGGGCGTAACACTATCTTACATATCTTTACATTAGGGGGGATTCTGATAAAAATGTAGGACATTCTCTACATATGTGGGACAGGAAATGGCTGTGCAGGATGACCAAAAGAGGGACAGGTGGTCACCCTAGTGAGAGGAGCAGCAAGACATCGTAGACCGCGGCTCATTTTCTTAAAAAGAGCCAAATTTGTAGTTGTTCACACAGAATGTAAAATAATTATGATAAGACTGCTTGTTCACCACTTCTACCAAACAGACCGCTTGTTCACTAACCATTCCTAACCACCGTTCCTAACAAACATTACAGATGAGATATATAACATTTACAGTAAAGTTATGAACAGTTTGAAGGACGCTCCAGTTCAGAGCTACAGTGCGTTTGTTATGTTGTTTGTTGTTGTTGTTGTTGTTAAGAAAGAGATGCTGCAGGGAGCAATGAAAAGACAGGATTAAAGTGACACATTTTAAAATCACTCAAGCTTCCATTTGAGATTGTTGACTATAGGAATATTCCAACTTCTTAAAATATTTGTTTTGCCTTTTTGCTCTTCATGTAGTTTATTGAGATATTTTGTGCTACCAGGGGAAATAAACTGCTATGTAATGTTTGTCTTTTAATAATAATGTGGTTTTCAGGGATTGGATGCTTTGTACCAAAAGCTCATGAACCAATTATTGTGAATTTTACAAAGTGGTGAGACTTCAGCTTTCAACATACAGTCCTGAATGTTACATAAAGTATAAGATAAGATATTCCTTTATTGATGTTGCTATAAAGCTCTATTCAAATACAAATGTCTCCTGTTATTCTGTGATACAATAAGAACATTTCTTATAATTCATATTTGTTACAAATTAAACTGTATCATTTGTGAGTAGTTAAACAGAAATGCCACTCAATATATTTATTAATTTAATGTATTATTTGAAAAGGGACATTGCACATTAAACATAGTTAAACAATGTACATGTGCCTGACTTTCTGCAGGTCTAAGAAAACTGCCCCCACATGTGCCCCCTTTAACCATTGAAGATGTATTTGGCAATGGTACACAAAACATATATATATATATATATATATATATATATATATATATATATATATATATATATATATATATATATATATATACAGCTCTCTGAATGGGGGCCAAAATCAATACACAAAATAAATACATAAATTAATGAATGAATCAATGAATTTAAAACATTTAATTGTAAACTGTGGACTACACTCATAACACTTAACAGTTTGATGATGATTAATTGTAGACACTAACATTTTTTCTCTTCCTTGTTAAGAACCATTCACAAGAAGGAAAAATAGACATTCAAGTCCTTGAGAGATGCAGTGTTACATCATCATATAACACAAAGTACACAAATGGGTGTTACTAGTCGGGAGCATCAGGCTTATTTGAGCCGATACTGATACACAATGTATTTCTTGCTGTTCCAAAATTAGTATTATATTTTAAAATCCATACCAAGGTCTGCACATTTTATTATTTTATAGTAAAGTCTACAAAATACAAAAAATATCTGTTTTGATTGTGTAAGATACAGCCATATATGTTTTTATTTCTGTTTAATTTCTAAACTGGAAATAAAATATGTTCCAAATAACAGCAATATTTTCAGTAGTGTGTTGATCCCAATATCTTTGAAACCGTCTGATATCGCTGATACCAATAATGGAACCAAATTGCAAATCTAGATTATAAAACCCAATGAAAACAGTATGAACCTAGTTACAAATAAGAAATGATTCGAAAGTATGGTATTACATGTTTATTAATCAGTTAAATTCATATTATATCACTACACATGTGTCTTGATGCACTTGTGTGTAGAGATTGTGTAATCTTCAGTAACTGGAATAGTTGAAGATGATCTCATCGTTTGCAGTTGGGATGTAGCACCCGATACCTGTAAGTATATAATATTATTCAGACATAGTATTGACTTTAAATATTTTTCATAGGCTGAGAATTAAGAAATGCACCTCAATGTACAAATACAAAGACTCTTTAACAACTGGTATTGCACATATTGGTCACACTTTGCTAGAACATTTGCATGTTTTTGTCTCATCATATTGGAAGTTTTAACTCACCAACATCAGGTATTATGACAGTCCCATCTGGTTTTTTGACCTTCAGCTGCCAGTAGGTGCGCTGAGTGAAGTCTCCTGCCAGACCATTCACACTTTCCAAAAAGGGGCCGTAATTTTGGTCTTCACTGTAGGTAAACCTGAGCACAACAATGAACATAGATAATCAGAAAACTCAAGTCACATGGGATGACAAAGTCATCAAATTCAGCTCTTACTTAAAGTTGTTGTTGCTATCCTGGAGTCTTCTCATTGCTCCCAGTAGAATGCCTCTGTAGACCACATAGGTGCTGTACTTTCTGTTGGGCCCATGGGTCAGCGAGTTTGTCACCAGAATTGTGATGGGAGTCTCGTTGGAGTGTGGTTCTAAAAGATATAACAAATACAACATCCATGGATGTGGGAAAAACTCAAATGTGTTCACGCTCCTGGTTTAGTCCTGATACAGACTTGGTTTAATCTTCTAGTTCTAGTCTTTGTTTTGTCATGGTCAAGTCTAGGTTTAGTTCCCTTTGTCCAAGACGTCCAGTGTGTGTCTGTACATACCTGGGGTGGTCTTGGCATGGCCATGAGACTGTCCACCTGCCATTCAAAAACATATTTTAGAGAAATGTAAATCATTTCTTACAATAAAGTAGAAGAGACAACACAACTTACATTCAGAAGTGACAGTCAAAAGTACAAGCACAAGCAGCAGAGAGGCAGAGGAATGCATCGCCATCATAAACCAGATTAACTATCCCTGATTTGAGTTTCTCCTTTTAAAGTGCCAATTATTCATGTGTCATCATTGGATGACCAGCACTGCACAATCATTGTGAAATGATACAAAGTGTTTTTGTTCAACCACAGGACAAAAACTGGTGTGGTGGTTATGTTGTCATGAGGATATCAACATCAAGATCGTTTTTATCTAAAAGAACAATGCATCGTCATAGAGCGACTTGGATTAAAGTAGCTGGTCTTATTTCATGATTTTTTTTAACAACATTTCATAAAATAAGGCCATCTACTGTAATGTTGATATCAGGACGTTTCTCCAAATAGAACAAACAAAGAGAAACTGGCCCAACCCTTTGTTGTGGTTTAGAACATAATCTCCTAAATGAGGAGTGAGGCACTAAAAAAACATATTGTGTCTCAAATTTCACCAAACACTCAATGGTTAACACAAGCAATAACAGCTGTCAGAACTTATACATTAAAGAATCTCTTTTCTGATAAATAACAAATAGCATTGATTACATGTGTAATGACGAGCGGTAGTTTAGTTGCAAACGTGTTTATTTCCCCGAACCAGGCAGCACAAGGTAATCCTTATCACTCACAGGTTTGATTACAGATCTCATGCAGGTGGTCACACTCCCATATATAGTGTTTGCCCTCGAGCATCCGGGTCAAGTGTCAACACATAACATGTATACATATGACATCTCCCCCTTTTATGTAACCTCCCCAAACCAAAATTACAATAAACAACTTATTTCAGCTTACTCATATTAGCAGATAACGTAGGGTCTTAAACAATAACTGAACAAACACTGTAAATGTTTAGAAAAGTGCATACAATGTCTTTTTTTTTTCCTTTTTTTTTTTTTTTACATATTCATCCCCAAAAGCAATATTGTGAAAAATACACCCATAGAAGCTATAAATTCAGCCTCTTAACTGGTCTACACACGTCCAGACCTGGTACACACTCGCGATGGCGATACTTCCGATGGGCGTGTGTCAATTTGAGTCTCTTGAGCGGAGGAGCCAGTGGACGGAGCAGGCTCAACCGCAGCAGGCTCAATGGCTCCACTCTCAGCTGATGCAGGAAGAGGAACAGTGTCAGATGGTGTAGAGTTATTCACACAAAGATGGCGACGGTTACGACGCAACATTGCTCCTTGTGGAGTTTGGACATGGTAAGACCTTGGAGTAGTGGCCTCCCCTGAAACAACGGCGGGCGTCACCCAAGTCTTTTCCTGATCCAGCTTAGCAACTACAGCATCTCCTGGACGCAGTGGAGGAAGTGGTCTGGCCCCATGGCGACGGTTGAAGTAAAAAGCTTGTTTGGCCTTTTCTGTGGCATCTTTCTGCATGACAGTCTTTTTGTTGGGCCACTTTGGTTGAAGATTCTTCTCCAGTGTGGGAAGAGTTGTTCTGATTTTCCTTCCCATGAGGAGCTCAGCTGGACTGACTCCGGTGGTGGCACAAGGTGTTGACCTGTAGCACATGAGAGCAATGAGCGGATCCTCCTGCCTGAGGATTTTCTTTGCGGTTTGCACTGCTCTTTCTGCATGGCCATTTCCCTGAGGGTTGTGAGGACTGGACGTGATATGTTTAAAGTCCATTTCACGCGATAACTCTCTGAATTCCGCGCTGGAAAACTGAGGTCCATTGTCACTTACCACCTCATCAGGTATCCCAAATCGGGCAAAAGTGCCTTTCAGTCTTTGTATTACCTGAAAGCTTGTGGTAGAAGGCAGTTGCAGAATTTCCAAAAAACGTGAATAGTAGTCAGATACGATCAGGTAGTTGGTTTTGTTGTACTCACACAGATCCAGTCCTAGTCTTTTCCAAGGTTGATCTGGCAACGGTGTTGAGATGAGTGGCTCCCTCTGCTGGGTGTGCCTCTGCTCCTGGCAGGTGCGGCACTGAGTCACCATGTCTTTGAGCTCAGTAGAGAGTCCTGGCCACCAAACAGAGGAGTTTGCCCTGTCTCTGCACTTTGTAAGTCCTTGGTGTCCAGCATGTATTTTCTTTAGGATATCTGCCCTCTCCGATTTGGGAATCACTATTCGACACCCCCGTATCACAAAGCCATTGCTCTCTGACAGTTCATGTTTAACTTTCATGTACGCACGGGCATTTAGTGGTACTTTGTCTTTGAATTCAGGCCATCCATTCCTGATGAGCTTAACGACGGTTTGCAGATCATTGTCCTTTGCTGTAGCCGCTCTTATACTGTCCATGCGGCTGGGAGAGGCTGGAATGCCCTGCACCACAGTGGCTATGTAGCACTCCACCTCACTGTGCGTGTCGATTTGCTCTTTTGTGTATGATTGTGGGCTACGTGACAGAGTATCTGCAACAACTAGAGATTTACCTGGCACATGAACAGCCTCTGGTTTGTACCTCATGAGCCGCATTAGAAGGCGCTGACATCTCAGTGGTACATTATCCAAGCTCTGACTGTTGATGAGAGGCACTAACGGTCTGTGATCTGTCTCTAGCCTAAAATGGTCTAAGCCACACAAATACTTGTCAAACTTTTCACAAGCCCAAACACTGGCTAAACACTCTTTCTCTATCTGAGCATAACGAGTTTCAGCTTCAGTGAGACGTCGGGAGCAGAAGGCGACTGGTTTCCACATTTCCCCATGGAGTTGAAGTAGCACCGCCCCCAACCCGTAGCTGCTTGCATCTGCGGACACAGTAGTTTGTTTAGTGATGTCATAAAATGCAAGGACTGGTGCTGTTGTCAGCATGCTTTTAATATCCTCAAAAGATGACTGCTGTGAGGGACCCCAGGTCCAGGCATTTTTAGTCTTTAATAAATCATACAGTGGCTGACCAATAGTGGCAAGTGCCGGAATGTACTTGCCCAGGTAGTTGACCATGCCGAGCACTCTCTTCAGCTCTTGGATGTCCCGTGGTGGCGGCAGCTGCCTAATAGCCTCAACCTTTTCGGGGTCTGGTCTCACCCCAGAGTGGTCAATCAGATGACCCAGGAATCGCAGTTGACTCTGCTTCAGGGAGCACTTTTCTTTGTTGAGCTTTAGGCCAGCTGTCTCAACGCGATGTAAAACTTTGTTTAGACGAGCGTCGTGTTCTTCCATAGTGGCTCCATACACCAAGATGTCGTCCATGAAAACCTCCACACCCGGCAAACCTTCCAGAGTCTCAAGCATTTTCCGCTGGAAGATTTCCGGTGCACTTGTTATTCCAAAAGGTAGCCTTTTGAAGCAGTACCTGCCAAATGGTGTTATGAATGTTGTTAGTTTACAGCTGTTCTCATGCAGGGGAATCTGCCAGAATCCACTGGCCGCATCGAGAGATGAGAACACTGTTGCACCACTTAATTTTGAGGTTATCTCATCGGACGTTGGTAAAATGTAGCGCTCTCTTTTCACTGACTTGTTGAGTTTTGTGAGGTCCACGCAGATTCTCGCTTTGCCCGTGTGTTTCTTTAAAACCGGGACCATTGGAGCGCACCATTCAGTTGGCTGAGTGACACGTTCTATTACACCATTTTGTTCCATTCTAACTAGTTCCTCTTTAACCTTTTGTAGCATTGGAAATGGCACACGGCGTGCGGTGTGTACAGCATATGGCACAGCATCCTCTCTTAACAGGATCTTAACTGGTTCAGTCTTTAAAGTGCCATGTTCCCCATAAGGCTGTCCCTCCTTCAATGAGACTGCATCTACTCTCCTCACAATGTTCATTTTGACTGACAGGGAGCGGCTGAGTAGATTGTTGACTCTGCGTCCACGGACCACATACATTTTTGTTGCATAACGTTTGCCTTTATAATTTATAGTCACATCAAAACAACCAAGACACATTAATTCTCCACCTGGGCTGTCCAGTGGAAGATCGGATGGCTGCAGTGCTATTCCAGGGGCAACTGTGTGGAAAGTGTCTTCATTTATTACATTTACATCCGCCCCTGTGTCGATTTTAAATTCGACCGGGACAGAATCCACCTGTAGAAATACAGTCCATTCATTTTTGTCTTTAGGGGTGCTGACTGAGCCCAGAAAGTAGGAGGTTTGTCCAGTAGTTTCATTCTCTGTGACTTCATTTACTGACCTGCCACTACGACACACTCTGGCCCAATGTCCCATCTTGTGACAACAATGACATGTGGCTTTTGAAGCTGGGCACTTCTCCTCAGTTCTATGAGCCGTTTTCCCACATCTGCCACACTTTCTGTCTGAATCACCCCATCTTCTGCCCACATTTGACTTGCCTTGCTTGTATGGCGTTTTCCACGTCGTGCCTCTGCCTTTGCGCCGCACCTCCTGCACAGCCCCTGCTGCGTCTCCTTGCAGACTTATCTGAGCCGCGACCTCCTCGGACTGCCTCACACTCTGGATTGTGAGCGCTAACGTGAGATCCGACATCAGCTGCAGTTTTCGTGAGATGTCCTTGTCCAAGATGCCCACAACGATCCGGTCACGGAGATGCTCCTCTCTGGCGGCTCCGAACTCGCAATGCTCCGAGAGCTCATACAAAGCTCGTATGAAGCTCTCCGCTCTCTCGCCGGGCCGCTGGACGCGCTGGTGAAAACACGCTCTCTCGTGAATCACGTTCCTCCGCGGAAAGAAGTATTCGTCAAACTTTGTCAGTAAAATCCTTATGTCATCACGGTCCTCGTCTGCAGCGAACGTGAATGACTTATAAATGTTCTCTGCTTCAGCGCCCATGGCATAGATCAGGCAGCTCACCTGCACTGGTCCCTCTTCTTTATTGAGTTTTGTGGCGATCCTGTATCGCTCAAACCGCTGTTTCCAGTCCGGCCATTCTGTCGGCTTGTCGAAGGGAAAGTTCACGGGTGGATTAAATTTTGCCATTGCGCTTCAAAGTCTCTTTTTTTGTGTGAAAAACTTGTGAGAACACAAAGTGACCACTACATACCTTTGGTGGCCTTGGTATGACCATGAGTATGTATCCTTTAAGATGGAGCTCAAACAGTCTTACTGAGATGCTTTTGCACAGACTTTGATGGTCATTACAGGTGGTTTCAATGTGCATATTGATAATATTTATTGCTAAAGAGCTTGATGCTGTCCTTGAAACCTTCAGTCTTACTCAGCATGTGAGTGGTCATTTCTGTGTCTTCTTTGACATGTCTGTTTTTCCCAAACCACCGGCTGGTCCTGCAGTTGTTCAGAGGAGACACATAAATGATGGAACAGGAGCACTGTTTATGGAAATGATGAACTTTGAAAATGTCTCATATTCTAATGTAAATGATTTGTTGAACTCTGTTACATCTAGTGTTTTGAATATTCTGGACGCCATTGCCCCTATGAAGGCTAAAGTGGTTAAAAAATAAGCAGAAGGTGCCATGGAGAAACGATGATTCGGTCAGGGCACAGAAAAGGGAGTGCTGACGGGCCGAACAACTATGGCGCAAGTCAAAGCTCCAGGTTCAAAAAGAGATTTACAGAGAAAAGTGTACAATCTCATTTTATGTAGAACTATGGAAAGATATCTTTCTGAACTAATGGAAGCTGCAGTAACAACTAACCTGTTTGCCACAGTAAACAGATTAACAAACCCTCCAGCTCAGCTGCCATTAGAACTAATTTCCACATCCAAGTGTAATGAGTTTGCATTATTGTTTAATTACATAGTTCAGGGCATTAAAAATGCAATAAATCCCACAATGCCAAAAGTAACCCTAAAACTACCTCGACACGTAAGAGTTAACTCACTTTGCACCCGTAACTGACAAAACTGTCCAGGAGATGATTATCAGTCTGAGTTAAGCTACGTACACACCGCAGCGTACAAAGTGTTTACATTCAAAGTCTATGTAAACGCGCGTCTTGGCGTCCTGCATTTTTTGCGGCGTGATTCCTGCATTTTGAGCGTTGGGCGCGGTGTGTTGGAGGCGGTTGATTGTCCAACACAGAAAACTTGAACAAAGCTGAACTTTTCTGCTGCAGACGCGGCACAGCAGCAAATCAGAGATTACGCTCCAGTGACGTGTTACGCACAACCCGGAAGGAGACCCAAAACAAAACCCGCAACGATAAAAAAAAATCCTTAAGATGCAGCTCTTGGATCAAATAATGATGTTGACTAAACTGTGGGTATCTGTGTATCTGTGGGTCCCAGACAAGCCCATTGCCTCCGGTTTTGGACTCTGTAAAGTTAATAAACCAAAGCCACTCTCTCCAGCTGGTTCACCTTTAAACTCCGTTACACCACGAGAAAAGCAACACCGAAATGTACAGGCGTACAACTTCTGCGACAGGCGCCAATTTGAACAGATTAATGCTTCTTTCTGTTGCTTACAGGTTGTTAGCCCCACTTACTCACATAGTAACATGTCGTTTCAATCTGGAACATTCTCAAGGGCTTTTAAAACTGCGGTCATAAAGCCTCTCCTAAAGAGTAATTACCGGCCCGTCTCTAATCTGCCATTTTGGGGCAAATTCCTTGAAAAGGTTGTTTACCAAAGACTCACGGATTTCCTCTTAAAGAACCCATATCATGCTATTTTTCCCATTTCAGTCTACCCTAAGGGTATATTTTATAATAATAAGTGTTGTGCAACACCCACAACAATAGTTACGAAATATCACCCATATCTTGGACCCATGGATCTTTTATAATATCTGGATAGGGTTTGGCTAGCCGCAGCATGTCGCAGACTCCCCCAGTGGCCACTCCATTGGTACTGCAGCCAAAGAAACCGTGCGTCCGAAAAGCTTTTTTTCCCTAGAGCGCAATGTAACGAAAAACTACTCGTGTTCAGCTGAAAGAGCACCAAGAGCTTTCAGAAAAGACGGATATAGCGGCAATTCTTACCTATTTATGGGTCATAGACTTTTTCTAATTTTAAGATTCTTCGGTTGTCTTTAAAACGCAATTCAAGCTGTTAGTTTTGGCTACGCTCTAGCGCGCCCCTCTAGTCCAGCTCGTGACCGTCTAGACCAATCATAGCGCGTGTAGGTGAAGTGAATGGGCCGAGATGCCGTGGGTGAGCCCAAATGCCACGAATAAGCTACAGGCGTAAAACTATGAATCTATGAGTTTAATATCTGAACAAATCATGGAACTAATGACCACCACGGATCTGAGAGCCGTGGATCTACGACTCAGAAGCGATGTCTTGAAATGTTTCTGCCTGAAAATCTAAATCACGTAATAAATGGTATGGAAATGGAATGTTTTGCCAAGTATAAACTAATCGATGTTACGTTTCGTGTCCATCAGTGTGTTATCTGTATAACACAGACAAGAAACCTAAATACGGACTTCATCATGACTTTAGCATGTTTTGCATGTAGATAAACATGTCATCTGAATACATTTGACATGTTGTAGAATGATGTGATTAAAAATCTGTAATTTAAGAAAACAATGTTAGATCAAACAGTCCATATAATAAGGACCAGAATTATTTCCATTGTCAGTGAAAAAGTTTCTTAAAACCAGTTGTTTAATATTTGGCTTTATCTCACACTGCGCTATGCGTTGCTCTAGTAACTCTCTCTGATTGGTCAGTACGATCACATGGTACGCAAACCGGACGCAGTCTTACGTCACTTCTGGGCTGCAGTGTCCGAAGAGCTAAAGGCTAACTGGCGACATGCACTACTGAGCAGCTCTCATTGACTTGAATGGGCGGCCATCTTGGCTGCTGGGGGCTTGCTTGGACCCATGCTTGGACCCCCCTCACAAACCAGGAAATGAGGGGGAAAGGGGGGCCATGCCATGGCCATGCAGTGATTATGACGCGTTGCAGTGAGTAGGCCCCGTCCAAATGCAGATCCAACAAGGATTGAGAAAATATGTAAAAAAAATAAGGGAGTATCTACAGAGCCGCGGCGCGCAGCCGAAACTGCCATGTTATTTTGTGCCGGCCGTGCGCCGCGGCTCCTGAAACTGCTGCGCTATTTGACCGTGTTTTAGCGCCATTTTAGACCGCGCCGGGTTAAGGTTAGGGTTAGGGTTAAGGTTAAGGTTAAGGTTAAGGTTAAGGTTAGGGTCAGGGTAAGGGTTAGCCATGAGGCTATATGGAAGTGCCGGTTCCTGAAACTGCGCCCGCCGCTCTGCAGCCACGGCCAAAAAATAAATACATAAAAAAGTAATAATAAAAAATATGTACAAACCAACATAAACAACATTATATTTCCATTTTATGTGACAAACACGACCGATGCCTCTGTTAATCTGTGGTTTGTTTCTGAAATCAAGTTATTCCAAAAGAACACTCCAAAAATCTAATGTATCTTGGTTCATCTTGCTGCAATCCAGACTACTTATTTGTTAGAGGTCTTTTTATTTATTATTTAACAATAGGAAATACATAATTTGGTTCAATTTCCCCAAAACTTAACAGCTTGCTTTCGGTTCATTTTTTTTTTTTTTTTCAAAGCGCCTCTTCAGGTAAACTTGTGCACTGCAGTTTAATGACATGTTCAGTAGATCTGCTTCTGACAAACAAAAGTTAAAGCTATCTTACAGGGCTGGTTGTACGGAGGACTTAGTGTGATAAAATGAAATGATTAAATGCACACACTGTAAATTTTATATACCGGTATAATTAATTAAAATCATACGATGAAGTAAATACATGTACAATGAATTACTTGAATGTACAATAAATCATTAATCAAAATTAATTTCAATTTACATTTGAAGCATGACATTAACACATCTTTTTAATTAATCCATGATTTCATGGTGTTTGTGCAACCATTAAAAGGATAAATTAATTATTATTAATTATCACAATCACAATCAGATAAGTTTTATTGCCATTGTCAATTAACAAAATTCACAACATAGGAACAATGAACAACAACAATGAACCGCAATGAACTGTGGCAAATCAACATGCTTCAGCCATTGTGTGTGTCTGCAGTGGAGGGAAAGGACAAAAGTAACTATAATTTTGGCAACAGGGAAATGGCATCCCCCCTCGAATCGCCTGCTGATGACTCCCACAATGGACGTCTCTAAACCAGGACTAAACACAGATGCTTGTCCGTCTCTTCCTTGCCCCAGCTAAACACAAGAGCAGCCGTGATACTCAAGTCCATTTCCTCATAAACATGTGATTGTAGTAAACTAACTATCTACACAATATCCCTTGGAAAACAAGATACAAACACAACATATATATATATATATATATATATATATATATTCTTATTTTTTTCATTACAAGCTTAAGAGATAATTTTCGCATAATTATGAGACACTTTTTGATTAGTTGTATTATCTCGTAATTAGCAGCTTCCTTATAAAATAACTGATTATAAACAAAGACATTGAAGAGTGCAAATACATTTCATAGAACTAGATTGTTTGTGGTCCAACCCAACAGAAATAATTTACATTTGTTTGTGCTCATGACCAGTGAGACTGCATCAGTAGAAAAGAGCCCTATCTCTCAGTTTTGATCTTGAATAGGAGAACCAGGTATGTGGCCAGGCGCAGGATGAGGAAGAAGATGCCCAGAATGATGAAGTCCATGTACAGCTTTGCGTCCTCCATGTCCAGCATCTGCAGTACCTCCTCCGGCTTCTGGAGCCAGCACGTGTCCTCCGGACACACCAGCTCTGAGCGGTTCATGCCATAGGTGGACAGGATCACTCCTTCAAAGCTGTACCTACAATATTAAATATGTCAGTACCTTTTGACACAAATTAAAAGTGCACAATGTAACTTTTCTGGTGAAGAGAATCAAATGCTTATGGTATGCTTATGTGCTTATGGTATTGGTTTGTCTGGAATGTATGTTACATTTATTTGAGGCTGAGGTTCCTGATTTCAACACCGCAGAAGGAGATAGGTTTGGGCACGTGCTCAGCTTTAGGGCAGCTTTTTTCATATGACCAAGTGAAAGACCGGCAAACTGCCCAAGCACAGCCAATCAGAGTGCTGCTTTCTGCTCTTACTTCTGGGTTGAGGAGAAATTAAATTACTTCGATATTAGTTTCAAAAATATCTTGAAAAACATGCGTTCTTAGTAGTGAGGTCGCCTCTCCACAAATCTGACCTGTAACTTTGTCAAACCAGTAGACTGTACCTAACTCCTACTCTCCAGAAAAGAGTAGGGGTTTAATTTTATACTGGTCAACAGAAGTTAGTTAAGTTTAGGAACACTAACAATGAACGTCAACTGACTTGAGTATGGTTTACAGACAAAAGAATGTCATATTGTGCAATAAAATACTCTGACACACCTGACATATGACGAGTAGGAGATCCACTGCAGAAAGATGGGGATTGTATCAAATTTGACAAAGAAGCCAGAGAAGAGCAGCACTGGAATGGCAGTGACAGGTCCCACAAAGGTGGCAACCTAAAAAAAAAAAAAATAGTGGAAGGATATCGTGGAATTATAAATAGCATAATATCTATTTGCAATTTTTGTAACAAATGCAATTCCAATAGGATTTTGCTGATGTTATAAAATCTAGATTCAGCTCAACGTGCACTTTAACTGAAACCTTAGGCTCTTAAAGCAGAGTAGACAGAGGTTCCGCCGAATCGTGATTCAATCAGGCGTTAACGATGGCCGGCGGAGACAATCAGAGGTGCTCAAATTACAAGTAGGTATGGTGTGTGAATTGGCAAAGTCGATGTCAGATACCGTAATATTTTCTGGTCCCTTGCCCAATCAATGCTGAACTATACAGCCACTTTTCAGCATTCAACAGCTGGTTATCTAGTTGGTGGCCTCAAAACAATGTAGTCTTAAAGTGACCTCCCAGGGATGAGCCCCGGGCGCAGAGCAGCAGGGTAAAACGCTCCTGTCGCTGAACTCTCGCCCGCTCTGTCACAAATGAAGTGTTCAGATTCAAGGCAGATAGAGACTGTGTGTCCCTCATGCATATAATGCCAAAATGTCAAACCTATTATCAAAACTGTTTCAGGTGTCAGACCTTAAGAAAAATACACTAATACAAAAAAACACTCACAAATGACACAAATAAATAAGCATAAAAAAAGTGGACTGCTAAACATTAGGTAAATTTCCTCCAAATCGCTTTTAGTTAATGAATGAATTAGTGATTATAACATAGAACTTCAAGTTCAAACTGAAACTTGGCTTCAACAAGAGAGAGGTTAGTGACCTCATGTCTTCCTTCAAAACCCTATTTTGTCAGATCATTTCCTAATTACCTTTCAGTTTATTCATAAAGATCCAGCCCCACAGAATAAAGTTATAATGAAAAGGACAATATCCGAAAATCTCTCATATTTCAAAGAAATAATAGAGCCAATATTCAGTGACATGTCATGTGAGCCTACTGAGAACAGCTTTAGTCCCAGGGTAAGTGACCAATTTGTCAACTTGACCATGAATTCTCTGAAGTCTGCACTTGATGTTGCAGCTCCGATAAAAGGTCATTAGGCCAAAGCACGCCTCCCCATGGTACAATGAAGAACTGCGTTCACATAAACAAAGAGTTTGAAAATTAGAAAGACCATTTCGTCGATCCCACAATCCCTAAAAGTATGGAAAAGCTGCCTACTTTCCGAAAGGCAGGCTCTGCGTAAGGCCCAAACTAGATACTGTTCAAATCTAATAGAAGTCAACAAGAGTAACACTAGATTTCTTTTCAGCACTGTAGCTAGGCTAACAAACTGCCACAGCGCAGTAGAGCCCTCAATCCCAGCTGTTCTCAGCTCTGATGATTTCCTCCTATTTTTTAACAATAAAATAAAAACAATCACAGATAAATTAGATGAAATTACTCCCACTATTAGCCCTGAACAAGCCCAAGCTGTAAAACTAGTGTCCCATATAAATCCATCAGTAAATTTAGAAAGGTTCACAGCTGTTGATCAAGCAGAGACAACTTTAGCCATTATGTCCTCTAAAAGCTCAACTTGTGTCCTAGACCCCATTCCAAGCAGACTCCTCAAAGACATTCTCCCCCTAATTATAGACTCTATTCTTAATAAATACTTCACTAGAAAGTGGCTATGTTCCACAGTCCTTCAAACATGCAGTCATTAAACCTCTTCTGAAAAAGCCTAATCTTGATCTCGACCTATTGGTAAACTACAGACCTGTTTCAAATCTTCCCTTTGTCTCTAAAATCCTTGAAAAAGTTGAAGTTAAACAGCTTTGTCGCCATCTACAGGAAAATAACTTATTTGAACTTTTCCAGTCAGCGTTCAGAGCTCACCACAGCACTGAAACTGTACTAGTTAAAAGTCACAAATGATGTTATTCGCTGATGACGATGGACTGGTCTCAATCCTGGTCGTTGGACCTCAGCACAGCGTTTAACACCATCGACCACAACATTCTACTGCAGAGGTTAGAATGTGATGTCGAAGGAACAGCCCTCAACTGGTTTAAATCCTATTTATCGGATAGGTACTGATTTGTTAATGTAAACCAGAGCTCCTCACCTTGTTCTAAAGTAACTTACAGTGTTGGGTACCTCAAGGTTCAGTACTCGGTCCAATTCTGTTTACACTTCATATGCTGCAGTTAGTTAACATTATCAGAAAGCATGGCATTAACTTCCACTGCTATGCGGATGACACACAGCTGTATTTATCAGAGCGATCACGTAGACAGACTTAGTGCTTGTGTCAAGGATATAGAAACCTGGATGACAATTTATCTGAGCAGATAGTCACACTGGACAATGTCAGTGTAGCCTCCAGTTTTGCTGTAAGAAACCTCAGAGTCTTATTTGAACAGGAGCTCTCATTTACAGCACTTATAAATCAGGCCTGTAAAACAGTCTATTTTCATTTGCGCAATACAGTATAGCCAAAATCAGAAGAATCCTGCCTAAAAGCGATGCAATATCGATGCAATCCTAACTACTGTAACTTCCTGCTCCCAGCGTGTCCTTAAAATCAATAAAAAGCTTTCAATTGGTTCAAAATGCAGCAGCAAGATTACTAACAGGAACAAAAAGAAGAGAGCACATTATGCCGGTGCTTAAGTCCCTTCACTGGCTCCTGTCGAGTTTAGAATCAAATTTAAAATCCTACTCCTGACTTAAAAAGCCATAAATTACATGGCCCCATCTTACTTCAAAGATGCTATAGAACCATATCAACCAAACAGAGCTCTTCGTTCTCAAATCTGGCCTTCTGGGGGTCCCAAGAGTCTCTAAAAGCACAGTAGGAGGTCGAGCGTTTAGCTACCAAGCTCCTATGCTATGGAATCAGCTCCGGTCCATGTTAAAGAGGCCGACACAGTCTCTTTATTTAAGACCAGGCTTAAAACGTTCCTCTTTCAAATCGCTTATGGCCAGGCCAGTTAGGAACAGAAATATAAACCCAGTTTCAGCTACGCTGCCCTAGGAGCAACTATGCTTGGGGAAGTATAGCAGCTTGAGCACTATTCTCTGCTTCTGATCAAACAATATTTAATATTTAATTTCACTTGCAATCTGTTTATTGCCTTTTTTTTTTCTTTTCCCACTCCCTGCCACTCCGGGGGGAGTGGGACAGGCACATTGATGACCTATGGACCCAGATGCTCCTCGAGTCCCTGGAATAGCGGTCTCTACTCCATATGAACAGTTCTTCATCTGCCTGGATGAAATGGTCTTCTCCTGAGTGGTCCTCGCGTCAGCCTGTCCGTCTGAGGGAGTCAGATCTCGCCTTCATTGTGGAACTCCTCCAGGTTTCTACTTTTTCTCAGGGAGGTTTTTGTAGTTTTTCCAGGCCGAGAAGGAGGGCCTAAGGGCCCCCCTTGTTTAATACATTTTTCACTGTCGCCCTACGAGACAACTGCTGTTGTGATTTTGGGCGTTACAAAAATCAATTTAATTGAATAGAAAAAAAATCAAACCAAATAATCCCATATATTTCAACATGTAGAGGTCTAAACTGCAGAGTTAGCGAATTGTATACATAATATGACTCCATGGAGAACATTATGCAATATTATTGCATAATGATGAGACTACATATTTTGTCAGTCACACACAGTGTAGGGTAAAGTACCTCTAAAGAGGTGGATGCGGCCCCGACCAGCAGCCCCACAGACTGTGCCACCATAGCAGTGCCGGTGGACAGGGCGATGAAGCTCAGGAATCGATCCGCTTCAGGAGGCTGCTCAGTCATCCAGTAAACGATGCTACAGTACAAGATCGGGCACAGCACCTGGGGACAACACACACACACACACACACACACTAATGATAAGTGGATCTAATTATTTATTTAAGATAAGATAAGATAAGATTTAGGGTCACTATTCAAATTTGTATCTCTAAGAGTCACCTGAAAGGGTATATCTGCCATGGTTTTTGCCAGATAATATACCTCCAAACTGTACCAGTTGTTCAGATGTTCCCTCAAGAACACAGACATCTCTATTGGGACTGAAGGAAAATAGTAGTTAAGTAAATAAAGGGCATTCAATATGCAGTTCCTTTCCCCTTAATTAATTTATGTTGTGTCTTACTTGTACTGTACTCTCAAAAAGGAGCTTCATGGATAACAAATAAATCTTTAAAACTCACAAGTTAAGACAGTGGGCATGAGGGCTCCAAACATGAGGAAAAGCATCGAGAAGAAGAGGAAGCCGGTGTTGTCTAAGACTTTGCTCGCGTCATTTCCAATTTGGAGATACAGTAAACCTATTAACACACCAATCAGGATGTGTGACACGACTCTGAGGTTGGTCAAAACCTGCAGAAGAGGAGGAAATTGCCATTAAGCTATTGTTCAATGTGATATTTACAGTAAACAATTCTTAACAATTACTTACCTGATCTCTATATGTTGTCATAATTGTCCTTTTGAACAGGACACAGAACTGTGTTAAAGCGTTTGTTGCAAAAGTATGGCTTTCATGCTCCTGGACAAAACAACATGATATTATAATCACAACTAATCTGTTTATCTTAACAATACGCAAAGAAAGCAGTGACGAGAACTGTTTATCTTATTGTCTCTTGATATTAAGTGGGATTCTTGCGAGCTACACTTAACACAACTGCCTGGTCAACGGTACCTTGAGGTCAATTGTGTTGTTTTGGTCAAGGGGTTTCTTCTCGTCCTGATCACACAGCCCACTGTGAACCGCTTCAAACAGCATCGCATTCATGTCTCCGTACTCTCCAGAGGCCACATCTAAGACTAAATGGCAATAAAAGAAATATGTTAACAATTCCTATTTTTTCTATGAATTAATTACATAGATAAGTCCTACTTAAGTCGGCGGGGTTGTGGTAGGTGGGACAGTGCTGGACGAGAGTCTTCATATACGGGACGAGGTATGGCACCGAGCCTTTGTAAATACATTGGCCCTGACTGAGGATATAGAGCTGTGGAGCATAGATAAGAAATAAAATCATACATCATCATATAAAAACATAGATATTTACACATTACACACTTGCCTGACCAGCCAAGGCCACACGCTTTGACAATACTTTATAAAGACATTTTGGTCTGAGAGTCATTTCCTGTCTCAGAGAATTACATGGTCCATTCCTGTCTAAACAAATATGGTGGCAAACGAAAAGAAAAAAGTGGAAAAATACCACAAAGTTCTGAGAAACAGCACCTTTTTTCTGCAGAATCAACAAGCAAAGCACTAAAGTCGTATGTATCTGAGGTAAAAGAAGTTGTATATTTTGTTCTAAATGATGAATGGAAATGGAAGAGGACATGTCTTCTACATTCGAAAGACACAAATCAGAGTGCTACAAATTAGAGGCTGTGGATGGACCGTCCCGAGTTGGAATAGTTTTTTGATGCCTCCTTATGGTCGATCAAAATGTAGAAGGAACTGGCTGGTCAGGCAGGAAAATACCATAATAATCTCTCTTGTACCTTGTCAAACAGCTCAAAGAGTTTGGCGCTGGGCTGGTGGATGGTGCAGATGATTGTGCGCCCGCCCTGAGCTAAAGAGCGCATTAGTGACACCACCTGGTAAGAAGACACACTGTCCAAACCACTGCAAACCAGAATGTACTTACAATTAGCTTAGACAGACCAGTTTATGACATTCTTTTATTTTGTGATTCTGCTATAGTAACTAACCTAGAAATAAAATAATAAATAAAACTAAATTGAAACTATACAACAGGACAACCACATTTGAACTATGTGATAAAATGTAGTTATTCTGGATGTGCTCTGACCTGGTGGGCTCATCGAAGAACATGACTGGAGGGTTGTTGACGAGCTCCAGAGCGATGGCCAGCCTCTTGCACTGCCCCCCGGACAGAGAGTTGGTCCGGGTCTGTTTACAGTCCTGTAAACCCAGGGCGGTGAGGATCTTATTCACCTGCACACGCCGAGGGCCAAACCATCAGAAAGACAGCACTGGACCAACAACCAGTCAATATAATGTACTAGAAAAATATCAGCACTTCATAATAAACACTTTTAATAACTTTAATAAAGCATGAACTAACTTAATTCATAATAAAAGAGTTGAGTAAATACTTAATGAAGCAGTTAAAAAGCCTGTATTAATTCATTATGAATTAAGCAATTGTTCATGCATTATTAAGATGTAGTGGTACAGAATTAGCATTATCATCCATCAAGAAAATGTCAAGAAAAATTAAGGATGTTACTTAAACCCATTGAAAAAGCATCAAAATTAGGAAGTTCAAAATAAATTTAAGAAAAAGCTGAAATGGAATTTGACAGCTGACATTTTCACCACAGAAATTGCAAATTTGTTAACAAACAATATTGGAACATACTATTTTAAGCCATTGCAGTCAATTGTCAAATGTAATTAGCTTGTCATATAGCTTAAATCATAAAACAATATTACTTCAAACTAACAGCTTTTGTTAACATACTCACTCGTTTTTTCTTAACCTCCACGCTTTCATTCAACTTCAAGTTTGCCGAAACCTGCAATAAATGGAAAATCAGGATCATAAATGGGTAATGCAGAAGGTATTTGAGCTTTAGGTAGCACAGGCCTGCTCTTGTCACTTTCTGGCACTGGCACTTAAACACATCTCAAAAACATATTTCCCTGTTCCTTGAAGTGCCCCTTTACGTGTGTTTGTCTCACCATCATGGCCTCTTGTGTGGTGAGGTTTGGCAGCAGCTTGTCCTCCTGCATTATGTAACAGGACATTTTTCTGAACGTATTCGGGTCTCGCAGTTTCCCATTCACCGAGATTTTACCCTTCATCCCAGTTTCTCTGCACAGACACAGGTTTGCTACTGTAAAGTCAGTTTGTTTTTTAATGTTCCACAGTCCCACAGTTTAGATTTCTTTCTTACAGTTTTCCTGCTGTCGAGAATAATTTTTAGGGATTAAATAAACAGTAACTCTCTTAATTTATATTTTGGGTAGAAGGAATGCGCGGGTTGAAATGTGGGTGAAAATGATTAGCTCAAGCAAGGTTTGAACCAGCAGCCATCCAGTTTATGGGTTGTCACTTCACCAAAAACCTACACAATATCATTAAATTCTTTCGTAACTGCAACTGTTTACTGGGCTGTAAATCAGTTTTACCTGTTTCCAGCCAGTATGTTCATTAATGTGGACTTGCCGGAGCCTGAGGGCCCCATAATTCCAACGAGCTCCCCGCAGCAGAATTCCCCAGACAGACTTGTGAGCAAGGTCTTAACACCTGAAACAGAAAAACACATGGGCACACAATTACACAAGCGCCAAATAAAGTTCATTCATTCATTTTCCACCGGTTGCTCCCGTTAGGGGTCGCGGGTGACTGGAGCCTATCCCAGAGATTTTGGGCCTTAGGCGGGGTACATCCTGGGCAGGGGATAGCTCGTCGCAGGCCAAATAAAGTTATATACAATATTTGATACAATACCCATGGTTTGTGGTACCCTACTTTCCAGCTGCAATACTATAGTCCTTAATAAACTCGACACTGCTGCACAGGAGGAATACATGCAACACATGTAGACCCACGCAAACAATTGGAATTTTCTGAAATACAAATTATGTTTTCCAATCATCTGCAAAACCATGTCGTTACCAGTGCCATGAATACTTTAGTGCACATAGTAGCTAAGATTTCACAAAACCAGTTGAACAATTTGAGAACTGCTTTCTCCAGAATTCTCCAGAATTCTCCAGAACATAATAAAGCCTCATTTGAGTTCTGTCCAGGAGGCGGGGAGTGGTTTTCGTCCCGGTCGTGGAACACTGGAGCTCTATACTCTCCATTGGGTGCTCGAGGGTTCATGGGAGTTTGCCCAACCAGTCGCCCAACCAGTCCACATGTGCTTTGTGGATCTGGAGAAGGCTTTCTATCGTGTCCCTCGGGGTGTCCTTTGGGGGGGGTTCTCCGAGAGTACGGGGTCCGAGGCCCTTTGCTCAGGGCTGTCCGGGCCCTGTATGACCGGAGCAGGAGCTGTGTTCGCATTGCCGGCAGTAAGTCAGACCTGTTCCCAGTGCATGTTGGACTCCACCAGGGCTGCCCTTTGTCACCGGTTCTGTTCATAGTTTTTTATGGACAGAATTTCAAGGCACAGTCAGGGGTCGGAGGGTGTCCGGTTTGGGGACCACAGGATCTCATACGCAAACGATGTTGTCCTGATGGCTCCATCAAACCTGCAGCATGCACTGGGACAGTTTGACACGGAGTGTGAAGCGGCTGGGATGAGAACCAGCACCTCCAAATCAGAGGCCATGGTTCTCAATCGGAAAAAGGTGGCTTGCCCTCTCCAGGTGGGTGGGGAGTCCTTGTCCCAAGTGGAGGAGTTCAAGTATCTCGGGGTCTTGTGAGAGAAGGATGGAACGTGAGATTGACAGGCGGATCGGTGCAGCGGCTGCAATGATGCAGTCGCTGCATCGAACCGTTGTGGTGAAGAACGAGCTGAGTCGAAAGGCAAAGCTCTCGATTTACTGGCCAATCTACGTACCTGCCCTCACCTACCCTCACCTATGGTCATGAGCTTTGGGTAATGACCGAAAGGACAAGATACAAGCGGTCAAAATGAGTTTCCTCCGCCAGGTGGCTGGGCGCTCACTTAGAGGTAGTCACTATCTTACTAACTATTGTCTTGTCTGGTCTTATGTGTCTTACCTTTCATCCTCCAGCATGGCCCCTGGATGGTGTATGAGAGGTCTTTAAACTCCAGGTTGACGGCGGAGCTTTTGGGCAGTTGGCTGAAGCACTGTGCCTCAGTGATCTGGTTATTGTTCTGCTGCTGGATCTGTCCACATATGTGCACTCTCACCGAGTCCGACTTCAGAACTTGATTGTCCAGGGCAGCCATCTGTGTGAAATAAGGAGTGGTGGTGATCGAGTCCAGGTAAAACGCAGGGCGCACAGACATGGTGGTTCAGTCTGCTCAGCTCAAAAGAAAAAAAAGGCAATAATGTGAGAAATTACAAAACAGCTCCTCAGGCTTCAGGGTTATACTGCTGTGCACTGCAGTATAAAGAGCAGAAATCTCTATGAAGAAAAATAATGTGGCCTGTAATGATGATTTACTGAATTACTGAATAGCAACCACATTCACAAAGTCAAAACAACTGTTAAAACAACACACACAAACTCCAATATCTTGCATTTGCATTCTTAAGATAATATTTATAAGCAAACACAGTAGTGAGTGTGTTATATTATAACATATCTTTAAACAGACTGTGTGTGCAGATGTCAGATGTATCGATAGCCAGAATCGAATCAATACTAAAACTATATAGGCAAAATTCTAATGAACGAGTATTGATACTGAAAAAAAAGATCACGTAAACAGTGCAACATTGAATTAAAATTTTAAAAGTCTATGAGAACTATTATTGATTATATGATTATTGTAAGACTTATAATAATATAAAATAAACTACTATCATTGTACTACTATTAAAAGAACATTTAAAAACAAATGATTTTGGCTTAGTGCCTTTTCCCTAGTATCAAACTTTAAAAACACTACAATAGTGGACTGTACTCACTAATTCTAAGTCAAATGCCTTTATTACCCTGGGTTTGAATAAAGTGACCTGATTTTTTTATTTTTTATAGGAAACAACATGTGAGAGGAAAACAATCACACATGACTATGACCTCAATCCTCATTGAGTTGCACAGGTAAAGTGTTGTTTCAGCTCTTCCGATTTTCCTGGTCTAATTCACTGGTGGGCCCTGCGACAAGTAGGGAACAAGCGGTAGAAAATGGATGGATGGATGGAATTCACTGGTGTCTACTGTCTGATGTTATCTGTCCACATTCATCTTGGTCTCTTTCTGTTCACTCCTTCTATTCTCTTCATTTTATGGAGGCTTTACTTTAAAACCCTGACAGTGAACCAGCAACAATCATACAAGTGTAAAAGTGATTTATCTTTTGAGGTTTTTGTTTTAATAGACTGATTCTCTTCCCGTGATTCTGGCACATTTAAACAGATCCAGAAGCATTAACATTTGAGCATACATTGATTGAATTAAATATTCATGTCACAACTACAACTACACGACCGCAAGTTTGTCCCCTTTGGCTTTTATGTTCAGTGTGATGTGGAGAATAAGTGTGCCAAATTTTAATTGTTAATGACAAAGTAACTTTTTTCATCCCAATCAAAATGCCTGTAAACCAAAACGCAAGTCTATGGCAGTGTTTTTCAGGTTGCCACGGTAACATGCTTGCAGCTAGAGGTCTGCTGTCATTGGCTTTTTTGTTTAGAATGGCAAGAAATTAAGATAAGTTTGTTATCTTAAAGGCGTAATGGACGATTTTTTGGCCCAAATCTGAGTCTCATTTCCTCGTGGCGTGGACTGCCGATTAGTCCTGCCACGTATCAATCATAAAACACACACATCTATCATAATATAGTTCCCTCAGTGTTCAGGACAAATTAAGACAGAGAAAGACCGAGAAGAGACGAAAATCTACAGAGACGAGAAATGCGATGCGATCCGTCGCACTAAGAAACAAACGCATGTGTAGTCACAAGGCTGTTGTGTGCGTCGGCACGGGTGGAGTGCGCATGCGCACTTCCGCTTGAGTTCTCAAATCGGCAAAAAATCTTCCATCACGCCTTTAAATTCGAGAGCAGGACCACATCTTTTCACGCAGCTACACTATTTAGGCATTGTAGGAATTAATAAGCATTTCATATTGTAATGCATTAATATACCTTTCATTGTTATTGCAGACTGGACACACACACACACACACACAAAATTCTTGCTCTGTCTGCTTGTGTCCGTTTCTCCCCCAACTTCTCTGTCTGGGTCAAGGGTCACATCTCACGACCATATTAGGATGTCCTGGAAGGTAAAGCCTGGTACAGCCTGGTACGGCTGGTGCCAGAGAAGATCCACCTTCTTATGAATATTCATATTCTTTGTCCTAGATGAGGAGCAGACGTCTGATGGGAACTTGAGGGACATGACATGCGTTTCTAATCGGTTAGTTTTGTAATCGTAGGGAATAAATACTTTTATTTTACCGACCATAATCTTGTCTTGTTATTCTCAGTAATTAGAACCAACAGCATCCAGGTCTCACACTTCAGCGTTCGTGACATTGTGGCCCTCCCTCCCACCCTCTTTTAATTATTCTAATCGATCTCCTAGATGGGGGTATTGAGGCCCGGGACTTTATAGCCCTCATTTCCAGAAGCCCCCAAACTGCATCAATTTCTGTAGACATGTGTTGTTGATGTTTCTTGTATGCCAATAAACACTTTGCATCGTGGCTGTGGTTGTGGTCCTTGCTTTTGAAGGATGTCAGTGCCAAATTGAATTTGTCTACTTGAAATCAAATTTTTTCAATTTTTTTTCAAATGCTTGTAAAGCAAAACGCATGATGTAAATCAATGACAATATTTGTCAGGTTGCCACGCTAACATGTTTGCAGATAGAGGTATGCCATCCTTGGCTTTTTTTTCAGAAAAGAAGTAAGAATTTATTTGTCTATGTCAAAGTAACTTTCAAATGGTCAAAAGTAACTTTTTTGACATCAAATGTTCAAGGGGGCGCTATGTAGAGCCTTTGTAAAATTGTAAAAAGCTATACAAATTATACATTGCGTTCAGCTCATTATTTGTCACAAACTGTATATTAATGCCGGAAAATAGGACATTTCATGCCAGAGAAACGCTAGTTTTGAATTTTTCCAGTATTGCAACACAAAGTAGGTACAGAGGTAAATAATAAAAACAGATAACATAAAAAATGTATAGAAAAGCTTACCACGGCCACCTTTGGATTTGTATCAAAAATCTAAATAATTAACTTGTGTTTTCACCAATCCTGAATTGTGGGTCAAAACAATTGTTTAGTTATCGTGGGGTCAACATCTAGTAGCTGTAGCGTATGCAGTGTTTTCGTCATTCAGTGATCATGGCAACTGTACACTTTTAGTGCTACATTGTAGTATTAATTTTGGTGTTTGCCGGTCTTGTAGTTTTTTCAGAATGACAACTTAAACATTTCCCAGTGAGTGAGAGTGCAGGTCCACCACGTCACACACAGACTGCTTTCTGTGCGGGACACTGTGTTCACTGTCGTTGTTGTTGTGTTGCTTTTAATGACGGTTGACAGCCAACTGAAAAGGTGCATTTACCACGACTTACTGTAGTTGTATGTCTTCTGTAGTTGTACGTCTGGTGTAGTTCTTCTATTTCTTCTTCTACTTCTTCTTTGGTGTTTTATGGCGGATGGTATCCAAGAGTTACATTACCGCCAGACTTTATTCTTTAGACTTCATCCAAGTTGTTGTTGTCGTTGTTTTATGGTGGTTGGATTTGATCCCATAGGATTAAAGTGGAAAGGAATAGAATGATTGACGCACTATAAAGCATATGCTGTATATTGTCACAAGACAATGGGGGTAATAAGTGTGGAGGTTCCAGAATTAATAAGATTGCCATAGTGGATAGAGAGGATTTTGTTGTTGTTGTTGTTGTTGTTTTATGGCGGTTGGCATCCAATTGTTGCATTACCGCCAGACTTTATTCCTCAGACTTTTCGTAGTCCTCAGACTGTCGTAGTCCGTAAAAGTACTCCTTCCATTGCTTTGGTGTTACAAAGCCCATGAGGTCATGATATGTCTTTGTGACTAGAATAGTTGTTGTTGTTGTTGTTGTTGTTGTTGTTGTTGTTTTATGGCGGTTGGCATCCAAGTGTTGCATTACCGCCAGACTTCATTCCTCAGACATCGTCATAGTCCTTAAAAGTTCTTCTTCCATTGCTTTGGTTGTTGTTGTTGTTGTTGTTGTTGCTGTTTTATGGCGGTTGGCATCCGAGTGTTGCATTACCGCCAGACTTCATTCCTCAGACATCGTCATAGTCCTTAAAAGTTCTTCTTCCATTGCTTTGGTTGTTGTTGTTGTTGTTGCTGTTTTATGGCGGTTGGCATTCGAGTGTTGCATTACCGCCAGACTTTATTCCTCAGACGTTTCGTAGTCCTCAGACTCTGTTGTTGTTGTTGTTGTTGTTGTTGTTGTTGTTGTTGTTGTTTTATGGCGGTTGGCATCCAAGTGTTGCATTACCGCCAGACTTTATTCCTCAGACTTTGTCGTAGTCCTCAGACTCTGTCGTAGTCCGTAAAAGTACTCCTTCCATTGCTTTGGTGTTACAAAGCCCATGAGGTCATGATATGTCTTTGTGACTAGAATAGTTGTTGTTGTTGTTGTTGTTGTTGTTGTTGTTTTATGGCGGTTGGCATCCAAGTGTTGCATTACCGCCAGACTTTATTCCTCAGACTTTGTCGTAGTCCTCAGACTCTGTCGTAGTCCGTAAAAGTACTCCTTCCATTGCTTTGGTGTTACAAAGCCCATGAGGTCATGATATGTCTTTGTGACTAGAATAGTTGTTGTTTCAGAGACCAACCGGCTTTATTCCAGGGAGACTCTTCTTCATCTTCCTCTCCTTCTTTGACGTTCGGTGCTTCCACCGTACAGCTTTATTCTTTAGGCTTCATTCTATAGGCTTTAATATGTCCACTGATGTCGCTGCTTGGTAGCCGTGCGTCTACGAGACTGGACGAGGACAGGAGACCACCCCCACCCCCATCTCGTCACTCTGACCACTCTGACTCCCCACAAGCAGACCCCCATCACTCCGACTCCCATTTAGCGCCTTTAGCCTGTTTTCTATATCTGCCCAATCAAGCTCCTTTGTTCCAAGGAATCTCCCTGCAGCTTTAGCAATGATCCTGATCCTTTCAGTTCTGCTTTGAGTCTGAGCAGCACAGTTTACAACATCCACCATAAAGAGTACAAAATCCTCTCTATCCACAACCAGGGTATTCTCATTAATTCTGGAACCTGCACACTTGGGACCTCCACTCTTGAAACCTTCACACTTCTTGGGAGCCACGCTGGCCTTTCTCATTTCGCCCTGGCTGGGAGCAGCGCTGGCTCCCCTCTCTGTATTTACTCTAAACTCGTTACTTGAAACTTTCTTGACTGCATCTGCATAGGATATACCTTGAGAGACCTTTATTTTCTGCACCTCAGCAGCTCTTTTGCTAAACCTGCATCCCCGAAGGCAGAGCTATGTTCTTCCCCACAGTTACAGCACTTCAGTTTTGCACCCACGTCACACTTCCCATACTCGTGGTCTCCTGCACATTTACCACATCTTTGCTTCCCTCTACAGACCGCTGCAATATGCCCAAAGCGCTGGCACTTAAAGCAACGCAGGGGCGGCTGAACATATGGCCTGACGCTATAGCACATGTACCCAATGAACACCTTACTAGGCAGGCACCTCCCTTCAAGTGTTACCATTACCGACAAGCTGTCACATCTTACCCCAAACCGGGTCACCTTCAAACGCCTAGCGTCCACCACCGTAACTCCAGTCAAATTCTCCTTAACTTCATCCACAGACGTCGCCGTAGGGACACCTACGATAACCCCTCTGACCGTGTTTCTTTCAGCATCAGACACAAGAATGTCCTTTCCACCCAGACGTTTAGTTCCAATCGCCTTCCGTTGCTGAGCCGCGTCCTTGCACACGACCAGCAGCGAGCCATCTCTAAGGACACTCGCACTCTTGATCACTCCCACAGCTACAGTTAGGCTCTTTGACAATGCCACTGAATTCCACTCCTTGAAGGATGCACTATCCTGTGCAAGCTTTATGATCACCTTACAGTCTCTGCTCTCACCCCGGATATCAATAGCTTCAGCCTCATCCTGCTGCTCATTCCCAGAACCCTCGGACGAGCTAAGGGACTTTTTACGTTTCCGGGCACGTGCAGGCAGAAAAGGCTGCTCCTCCACGCCGTCCAGAACGTCTTCCAGCCCCGATCCACTCTCCTCCGCCATCTCTGTCGTAGTCCGTAAAAGTACTCCTCCCATTGCTTTGGTGTTACAAAGCCCACGAGGTCATGATATGTCTTTGTGACTAGAATAGTTGTTGCGTCAGAGACCAACCGGCTTTATTCCAGGGAGACTCTTCTTCATCTTCCTCTCCCTCTTTGACGTTCGGTGCTGGAAGTACAAAGCCCATGAGGTCATGGGACGTCTTTGTTGTTTTACAAAGCCCATGAGGTCATGGGACGTCTTTGTCGTTTTATCCTTTAGAAGTCCTTCTTCCATCACTTTGGTGTTTCTAGGCCCATGAAGTCAAAGCGCGTTAGAACATCCTCTTGCTCCTCATCCTCGGCTCAGTCTCCAACACCCCCCACCTCTATAAACGTTTACCCAGCCCTGTGCTACATAAGTAAGCAACCACAGCCTGACACAAACCCTGTGACTGAATCGCCAGAACGTTCCGCAGATTGAACTCCCGCCCATTATTCCGAAACCACAAGGCCAACCCGGCCCTTTCTCTATCATAAGCCTCACAGCAAATCAGCACATGCTCGACAGTCTCTGGCACCCGACAGTGACCACACAGACCGGTCGGGTGTTTGCCTATCCTACTCAGTGACCAATTGAGTCCAGTATGGCCAATCCTCATGCGGGCGAAGGCCCTTTCCTCCCACGCGTTCCTGCCCATAGACCCGCAAGGACCCACACTACCCTGTACGTGATAGAGATGCCGTCCAGTAACACAGTGGCTCCAAAATTCCTGCCAAAGGCCGACCACATGACTCTTGATAACGGGCTTGATTTCAGATTTGCTTAACTCAACCGCCACATCAATTGATGGCCGCCTAAGGGAACGCTTAGCCAGTGCATCAGCCATTTCGTTACCATCCACCCCCACATGCGCAGGGACCCAAATGAAGGAAACCCTCACATCCTTCCTGGACAGGGAGAGCAGCAGACAGAATATGCCATTCAACACATCCTGTCTGCAATCCGATTTCCCAGATTTAATGCTTTGCAATGCAGAAAGGCTGTCAGAGGCCACCACAATGCCGCAACACTGCAAAGCAGATTCCGCCCATTCCAATGCCAACCGTATCGCTATGAGTTCCGACGTGAAAACAGAAAGGCGATCTGTCAACCTCTTCTTGACCGCCAGCCCCAGGTCAGGCACAAAATAAGCGGCGCCAGTACGCCCACTCTCAGGATCCCTAGACCCGTCGGTATAAATAAACACATCACCTGAGTGCTTATCAATGATCGCTTGAACGGCAAACTGCGGTGCCCTCCCAGCGACTCCTCTAAGCTTGCCATGCAAGCTAACATCAACAGGAGCCGGGACAAACTTCCACGGAGCTATAGCAGACAAAGCCACCGACGGGCTCACACGCAGATCACCAACCCCCGCAAGCCGCGCCTTCGCATTTCCTACCTGGCTAAAAACCATACCGCCAGCCTCACTCTGCCCCCCATCAACCCTGAGAAAGTCCCTCGCCGGGTGAGAGCTCGTATGACCTTGCACATTCACCCAGTAAGCCAACAGAAGTTCTAGCCTCCGGAGCCGTAACGGCAATTCCCCCAACTCAACCTGCAGCGCCGAGACAGGGGAGGTCCTAAAAGCCCTACAGCAGATGCGCAAGGCCTGGGCTTGCTCCACATCAAGCTTCTTTAAGTTAGTCTCAGCCGCAGACATGTAGGCTGTACAGCCATAATCAATAGCCGCCCTCATGACGGCCCGATAAATACCCAGGAGCGACCTTCTGCTGGCCCCCCAGTCCTGGCCGGATAGACAACGAAGCAAGTTATTCACCCTTTTGCATTTACCACTGACCTCATCAATGATGAACCCAACGAACACCCCACTAGGCAGGCACCCCCCTTCAAGTGCCACCACCACCGACAAGCCGCCACATTCCACCCCAGACCGGGTCACCCTCAACCGCCCAGCGTCCAGCACCCCAGCTCCAGCCAAATTCTCCTTAACTTCATCCACAGACGTCGCCGCAGGGACGCCCACGATAACTCCTCTGACCATGCTCCCCCCAGCATCAGACACAAGAATGTCCCTTCCACCCAGACGTCCAGTTCCAATCGCCCTCCGCTGCCGAGCCGCGTCCCCGCACACGACCAGCAGCGAGCCATCTCCAAGGACACCCGCACTCCCGATCACTCCCACAGCCACAGCCAGGCTCCCCGACAACGCCACTGAACTCCACTCCTCAAAGGATGCACCATCCCGTGCAAGCTCCATGATCACCCCACAGTCTCCGCCCCCACCCCGGACATCAACAGCCTCAGCCTCATCCCGCCGCCCACTCCCAGAACCCTCGGACGAGCCAAGGGACCCCCCACGTTTCCGGGCACGCGCAGCCAGAAAAGGCTGCTCCTCCACGCCGTCCAGAACGTCCCCGACCACCGATCCACTCTCCTCCGCCATCTCCCGTCTCTCTCAGACCGGGTACTAGTACTTTTTCCCCAGTGAAATGCCACTTTAAGTTACCTACTGTAGACTTTAATCTTTAGACTCAGTTCCTCAAGGTGACCCGGTCTGGGAGAGACGGGAGATGGCGGAGGAGAGTGGATCGGTGGTCGAAGACGTTCTGGACGGCGTGGAGGAGCAGCCTTTTCTGGCTGCACGTGCCCGGAAACGTGGGGGGTCCCTTGGCTCGTCCGAGGGTTCTGGGAGTGGGCGGCGGGATGAGGCTGAGGCTGTTGATGTCCGGGGTGGGGGCGGAGACTGTGGGGTGATCATGGAGCTTGCACGGGATGGTGCATCCTTTGAGGAGTGGAGTTCAGTGGCGTTGTCGGGGAGCCTGGCTGTGGCTGTGGGAGTGATCGGGAGTGCGGGTGTCCTTGGAGATGGCTCGCTGCTGGTTGTGTGCAAGGACGCGGCTCAGCAACGGGAGGCGATTGGAACTAAACGTCTGGGTGGAAAGGACATTCTTGTGTCTGATGCTGAAAGAAACACGGTCAGCGGAGTTATCGTAGGTGTCCCTACGGCGACGTCTGTGGATGAAGTTAAGGAGAATTTGACTGGAGCTAAGGTGCTGGACGCTAGGCGGTTGAAGGTGACCCGGTCTGGGGTAAGATGTGACAGCTTGTCGGTAATGGTAACACTTGAAGGGAGGTGCCTGCCTAGTAAGGTGTTCATTGGGTTCATGTGCCATGACGTTAGGCCATATGTTCCACCGCCCCTGCGTTGCTAAGTGCCAGCGCTTTGGGCATATTGCAGCGGTCTGTAGAGGGAGGCAAAGATGTGGTAAATGTGCAGGAGATCACGAGTATGGGAAGTGTGACGTGGGAGCAAAACTGAAGTGCTGTAACTGTGGGGAAGAACATAGCTCTGCCTACGGGGGATGCAGGTTTAGCAAAAGAGCTGCTGAGGTGCATAAAATAAAGGTCTCTCAAGGTATATCCTATGCAGATGCAGTCAAGAAAGTTTCAAGTAATGAGTTTAGAGTAAATACAGAGAGAGGAGCCAGCGCTGCTCCCAGCCAGGGCGAAATGAGAAAGGCCAGCGTGGCTCCCAAGAAGTGTGAAGGTTTCAAGAGTGGAGGTCCCAAGTGTGCAGGTTCCAGAATTAATGAGAATACCCTGGTTGTGGATAGAGAGAATTTTGTACTCTTTATGGTGGATGTTGTAAACTGTGCTGCTCAGACTCAAAGCAGAACTGAAAGGAACAGGATCATTGCTAAAGCTGCAGGGAGATTCCTTGGAACAAAGGAGCTTGATTGGGCAGATATAGAAAACAGGCTAAAGGCGCTAAATGGGAGTCGGAGTGATGGGGGTCTGCTTTTGGGGAGTCAGAGTGATCAGAGTGACGAGATGGGGGTGGGGGTGGTCTCCTGTCCTCGTCCAGTCTCGTAGACGCACGGCTACCAAGCGGCGACATCAGTGGAAATATTAAAGCCTATAGAATGAAGCCTAAAGAATAAAGCTGTACGATGGAAGCACCGAACGTCAAAGAAGGAGACGAAGATGAAGAAGAGTCTCCCTGGAATAAAGCCGGTTGTTGTTGTTGTTGTTGTTTTATGGCGGTTGACATCCGAGTGTTGCATTACCGCCAGACTTTATTCCTTAGACTTTGTCGTAGTCCTAAAAGTTCTTCTTCCAGTGCCTTGACTTCCAGTGCTTTGTCCTCAGACTCTGTCGTAGTCCGTTGTTGTTGTTTTTGTTGTCCCACGGCGGCTGGCATCCAAGTGCTGCACCACCGCCAGACTCCACTCCCCAGACTATAGTTGTTGTGTTGTTGTTGTTGTTGTTGTTGTTGTTTTATGGCGGTTGGCATCCAATTGTTGCATCACCGCCAGACCTTATTCCTCAGACCCTCCGCAGTCCTCAGACTGTCGTAGTCCGTAAAAGAACTCCTTCCATTGCTTTGGTGTTACAAAGCCCATGAGGTCATGACATGTCTTTGTAGTACAAAGCCCATGAGATCATGGGACGTCTTTGTTGTTTTACAAAGCCCATGAGGTCATGGGACGTCTTTGTCGTTTTATCCTTTAGAAGTCCTTCTTCCATCACTTTGGCGTTTCTAGGCCCATGAAGTCCAAGCGCGTTAGAACATCCTCTTGCTCCTCATCCTCGGCTCAGTCTCCAACACCCCCCACCTCTATAAACGTTTACCCAGCCCTGTGCTACATAAGTAAGCAACCACAGCCTGACACAAACCCTGTGACTGGATCGCCAGAACGTTCCGCAGATTGAACTCCCGCCCATTATTCCGAAACCACAAGGCCAACCCGGCCCTTTCCCTATCATAAGCCTCACAGCAAATCAGCACATGCTCGACAGTCTCTGGCACCCGACAGTGACCACACAGACCGGTCGGATGTTTGCCTATCCTACTCAGTGACCAATTGAGTCCAGTATGGCCAATCCTCATGCGGGCGAAGGCCCTTTCCTCCCACGCGTTCCTGCCCATAGACCCGCAAGGACCCACACTACCCTGTATGTGATAGAGATGCCGTCCAGTAACACAGTGGCTCCAAAATTCCTGCCAAAGGCCGACCACATGACTCTTGATAACAGGCTTGATTTCAGATTTGCTTAACTCAACCGCCACATCAATTGATGGCCGCCGAAGGGAACGTTTAGCCAGTGCATCAGCCATTTCGTTACCATCCACCCCCACATGCGCAGGGACCCAAATGAAGGAAACCCTCACATCCTTCCTGGACAGGGAGAGCATCAGACAGAAGATGCCATTCAACACATCCTGTCTGCAATCCGATTTCCCAAATAAAGCCGGTTGGTCTCTGAAACAACAACAACTATTCTAGTCACAAAGACAAATCATGACCTCATGGGCTTTGTAACACCAAAGCAATGGAAGGAGTACTTTTACGGACTACGACAGAGTCTGAGGACAAAGCACTGGAAGTCAAGGCACTGGAAGAAGAACTTTTAGGACTACGACAAAGTCTAAGGAATAAAGTCTGGCGGTAATGCAACACTCTGATGTCAACCGCCATAAAACAACAACAACAACAACAACAACAACAACAACAACAACAACAACAACTCAGTTCCTCTTCTACTACTTTGGTGTTTCAAAGCCCACGAGTTCAAAGCACATGAGTTCCAAGCCCACGAATTACAAGCACATTAGATCATCCTCTTCCTCCTCATCCTCGGCACATCCTTCAACACAACTCTATAAAACGTCTACCCAACCCTGTGTTATATAAGTAAGCAATTACAGCCTTACACAAACCCTGTGACTGTAAGGTAAGAATTTTCCGCAGATTGAATTCTTGCCTATTATTCTGATACCACAAGGCCAACCCGGTCCTTTCTCTTTCATAGGCTGCACAGCGAATCAGCACGTGCTCGACAGTCTCTGGCACTTGACAGTGATTACAAAGAGCGGTCGGATGTTTGCCTGTCCTACTCAGTGACCAATTGAGTTCAGTATGGCCAATCCTCATGCGAGCAAAGGCCCTTTCCTCCCCCGCGTTCCTGCCCATGGATCTGCATGGGCCAACACTACCTTGTATTTGATAGAGATACTGTCCAGTATCGCAACAACTCCAGAATTCCTGCCAAAGGCCATACACGTGACTCTTGATAATCGGCTTGATTTCAGATTTTCTTAACTCAACCATCACATCAATTGATGGCCGCCTAAGGGAACTTTTTGCCAGCTCATTGCCATCTACCCCCACATGCGCAGGGACCCTTCCTGGACAGGGAGAGTATCAGACAGAAGATACCAAAACATCCTGTCTGCAATCCGCTTTGCAATGCAGAAATGCTGTAAGAAGCCATTACAACGCTGCAACACTTTAAAGTAGATTCAGCCCATTCCAATGCTAACCGTATTGCTATGATTTCTGAGGTGAAAACAGAAAAGCAATCTGTCAACCTCTTCTTGACCGCCCCTCCAGGTCAGGCACGAAATGAGCGCCGGTACGCCCAGTCTCAGGATCCCTAGACCCGTCGATATAAATAAATACATCCCCTGAATGCTTATCAATGAGCTCTTGGACAACGTCCTGTGGTGACCTCCCAGTGCCTCCCTCAAGTTTGCAATGCAAGCTAATATCAACAGGAGCCGGAACAAACTTCCAAGGAGCCACTGCAGACAAAGCCACCAAAGGGCTCACACCTAAATGACTAACTCCAGCAAGTTGCGCTTTTGCATTTCCTACCCAGCTAGAAAAACAAACTGTCAGCCTCATGCTGACCCCCATCGTCTCTGAGAAATTCCCTTACGGGTGCGTGCTTGTATGACCTTGCACATTTACCCAGTAAGCCAACAGAAGTTTTAACCTCTGGAGCCATAACGCCAATTCTCCTAATTCAACCTGCAGACATGGGTGGTCCTAAAGGCCCTACAGCAGATACTCAAGGCCTTTAAGTTAGTCTCAGCTGCAGACATAAGATAAGATAAGATAAGATATTCCTTTATCGTCCCACATGGGGAAATTTCTTTGGTGCAACGCAGGAAGATACAGAGGTAGATACAGAAGAACAGATCACTTATAGGAAGTCTGAAAAACACTTTCAGTAGAAGATCTCCTATAAATAAAAACTCCCATAGACAAACAAATAAATAAATATATAAATACCATTGCATGTGATCACGACAGTAATTGCACATGAATATGTGTCACAACGGCACATAGATTGCACATGAATTTCATAGTAATTGCACATGAATTCCAACAGCAATTGCACATATGACGGAATTGCACATCAGTATTAGGTTAGGTCAGTATTGCGAGTGTTCAGGACTAACAGTGTTTGTTATAAAGTCTGACAGCAGCAGGAAGGAAAGACCTGCGAAACCTTTCCTTCACACAGCGAGGGTGGATCAGTCTCTCACTGAAGCTGCTCTCCAGAGCGGACAGAGTGTCCTGCAGGGCGTGACACTCATGGTCCAGCATAGATCTAGCCAGGACCCTCCTGTCCCCCACCTCCTGCACCGAGTCCAGAGCGCAGCCCAGGACGGAGCTGGACTTCTTGATGACTCTGTCCAGCCTCTTCCTCTCCCTCTCTGTGATGCTGCTGCTCCAGCAGGCCACACCATACAGGAGGGCTGATGCCACCACAGAGTCGTAGAAGGTCTTCAGGAGTGGCCCTGTCACTCCAAAAGACCTGAGTCTCCTCAGGAGGTAGAGCCGACTCTGGCTCTTCCTGTACAGTGCGTCTGTGTTATGAGTCCAGTCCAGTTTGTGGTTCAGATGAACACCCAGGTACTCAATGTCCCGTCCCTGGATGTTCACTGGTAAGGGGGCAGTGGGGTGGCGTCTGCGGAAATCCATCACCATCTCCTTGGTCTTCCCCGCGTTGATGAGGAGGTGGTTCCGCTGACACCAGTCCACAAAGTCCTGCGCCAGTCCTCTGTACTCCGCGTCATCGTCGTCCGTGATGAGTCCGATGATGGCAGAGTCATCAGAGAACTTCTGCAGGACACAGCTGTCCGTGTCATGTCTGAAGTCTGCAGTGTAAAGGGTGAAGAGAAAGGGCGCGAGGACAGTGCCCTGGGGCGCCCCCACACTGCAGGTCCGAGTGTCAGACGCACAATCCCGTGCTCTCACAAACTGGGGTCGGTCTGTGAGGTAGTCCAGGATCCACTCTGCCAGGTCATACTCCACACCAGCCGTCTCCAGCTTGTCCCTCAGGAGCAGCGGCTGGATGGTGTTGAAGGCGCTGGAAAGATCGAAGAACAGAATCCTCACAGAGCTGCCAGGCTTTTCCAGGTGAGAGAGAGAGCGGTGCAGCAGGGAGATGACGGCGTCCTCCACTCCGATGCCAGGCCGATATGCAAACTGCAGCGGGTCCATGGCTGAGCTCACGGTGGAGCGGAGGTGGTCCAGGACCAGCCGCTCCAGTGTCTTCATCAGGTGGGACGTGAGAGCCACTGGCCTGAAGCTGTTGAGGTCTTTGGGGCGCGGTGTCTTAGGCACAGGTACCAGACAGGAGGTCTTCCAGACCTGTGGTACCACCCTCAGCTTCAGGCTCATGTTGAAGACATGCTCCACAACTCCACACAGTTCATCTGCGCTGGACTTAAGGAGCCTGGGGCTGATGCCGTCAGGTCCTGCTGCCTTCCTCACTTTAATCCTCTTCAGCTCACTCCTCACCTGTGCTGCTGTGACAGTCAGTGGTTGGCAGGGGGACCGTGTGCTGGGGGGATGGGTGAGTCCAGGCGAAGTGGGGAGCTGATGGTCCGGGGCAGATGAGCGAAGAGGAACAGATGCAGGGCATTGTCCAGCTGTGGAAGAGGGAGCATGCAGCTGTGCAGGGGGAGGGGCGGGTGACCAAACAAACCTCAAGAAGTGAGCATTTAAATCACTCACCCACTGTAGATCCCCCTCTGTCTGGGCAGGGGGGATTTTGAAGCCCAATATGGTTTTCAGGCTCCTCCACACTCCCTGAATGTTCTTTTGCTGCAGCTGCTCCTCCTCCATCCTCCTCTTGTAGCCGGCAACAGCCTGCCTGATCTTCTTCCTCAGCTCCTTCTGTACAATCCTCAGCTCCTCCTTGTTCCCTGACCTGAAGGCTCTCTTCTTCTCCTTCATCAGAGCCTTCAGTTCACGGTTAATCCATGGCTTGTTGTTTGGAAAACACTGCACCGTCCGGGAGGGAACAATGTTCTCAAAACAGAAGTTGATGTAGTCCGTGATGCACTCTGTGATGGTGTTGATGTCCTCCCCATGTGGGTCATAAAGCTCAGTCCAGACAGTGGTGCTGAAGCAGTCTCTCAGAGCCTCCTCGCTCTCAGCAGACCACATCCTCGCCTCACGGGACACCACAGGCTGCCTGCGCACGATGGGTTCATACACAGGCCTCAGATGTACAAGGTTGTGGTCCGAGCTGCCCAGGGGAGGGAGGGGGGAAGAGGAATAAGCCTCCTTGGTGTTGGCAAAAAACAAGTCCAATGTTCTATTGTTCCTGGTGGGGCAGGTAACATACTGGGTGTATGTTGGTAGAACAGAAGAGGGAGAAGCGTGGTTAAAGTCACCAGAGACGAGGAAGAGAGCCTGTGGGTGCTGTGTTTGCAGCCTACAAGTGCAGGAGAGCAGTGCTTCACAAGCATTTTCAGCATTGGCAGACGGGGCCACATAGACTGCGATCAAAATCACATGTGAGAACTCCCGGGGCAGATAATATGGCCTCATGCCAATAGCCAATAGTTCAATATCCCTGTTACATAGCTGCTCCTTCACTGTGCAGTGTTCGGGTTTGGACCAGCTCGTGTTCACATACACCGCCAGACCTCCACCTCTTTTCTTCCCGCATTCTCTCGTTCTGTCCGCCCGCAGCAGATGAAAATTGTCCAAACCTACAATAGAGTCTGGCATTTCTGCTGTTAACCAGGTCTCTGTGAAAATCAAGACACTGCTGTCCCTATAAATCCTCTGGGACCGCATGAGGCTCGCTATTTCCGTCATTTTATTTTGAAGGGACCTCACATTACTCATGACTACGGCGGGAACCGACTTCCTGTTTGTCGCTCTGTTTACGTCCAGCCCGTCTGCTTCGTTGCGTTTTCCTTAGGATGTCCGCCGGGATAACGTGACGATCTCCGGGTAAGACGACTGTTTCATGAGTTCCTCCTTTGTGTAAACGCGGGTACCGGGGGGCCGGGTTGACTCAGAGCCAAGACACATCGCCACGACACGACGAAAACACTCAATCCAGCCGAAATAAAGTCAAAACAAGTTAATTTAAAGCGATTCCAGTGCGTGTCCCGATCGTTCATGAAGTTCCTCTTTCATATAAACGTGTGTATAAACGTGTACCGACGACACGCCGTACTTTAGCGGCGGCAGGAGGGCGCGGGGGGGGGGGGGGGGGGGGGGGGGGGGGCTGGTGGGCTAGTAGGCAATGCAGCCATAATCAATAGTTGCCCTCATGATAGCCCAATAAATATTCAGGAGCGACCTTCTGCTGGCTCCCCATTCCTTGTCGAATAGACAACGAAGCAGGTTATTCACCCTTTTGCATTGACCACTGACCTTATCAATGTGCTGTCGCCAACTAAGCATCTCGTCAAAGATGACTCCCAAGAATCTCACTTCCCTGACCTGTTCGAGTACTTGCCCTCTGCAGTTTAAGGGAGACGTCCCTATGCCCATTGAAGAAACAAATCACTTGAGACTTCTGTACGGACAGCTTAAACCCCCAATTCAGAGTCCACTGCTCCACTTGCTGTATTGCTCTTTGAAGTTTTGTCTCGTAAAATCTGAGATTTCTGCTCTCACCCATAATGCGCCATCATCAGCATAAAGGCTCCTTCCAACAGATCCAACCACATCTTTATGTCATTAATCATGACATTGAACAAGATAGGGCTGCACACACTCCCCTGCGGGATCCCATTTTCTACCTCATAAACCTCGGAGTAAGCTGCGCCCACTCTGGTTTGAACACGCCGGCCAGACAAAAAACTCCTAACTCAGTTAAACAACTTTCCCTTTCCACCACACTTACGCAACTTGATGAGGAGCCCATCCTTCCAAACCATATTGAATGCTTTCTCTGCATCAAAGAGTACCTTAATGACCTTTTCTTTTTGAGTCTTGGCCATTTGGATTTCAGATTCCAAACATAACACAGAATCCATGGTATGTCTGCCCCTGCGGAAGCCACTCTGGTGCGCAGAAAGCAAACTCTGACTTTCCGAGAAGTAATCCAACCGCTCTATTAACCGCTCCATGGTTTTCCCTAGCTGCGACGTCAAGGCAATCGGCCTATAGCTTGAAGGGTTTGACCCGGCTTCAGGATAGGTACCACAGTAGACTGCTTCCATGCTAACGGAATACAACTTGAATCCCAAATGCGATTGAAAAGACCTAAAACTAGACCAAGCTTGGCATCAGTTAAATGAGAGAGCATGTCATAGCACACCTCATCTTTACCCGGAGTTGTCTGCCTCGCCTTAGAAAGCACACTCCTTAGCTCGGAAGGAATGTCAAGATCATCTTGAGTCGAAGGCTGGTGCCCAATCAGCTCAAAATTCTGCGCCAGAGTATTATCCCTGCATTGCCTTGTCGCAGGTGAGAAATGGTCAGAGCTGTACACCGACACAAAAGTACTGGCCAACAGTTCAGCTTTGTCAACGTTGCTGACTGCTTCAACACCAATCTTCATTAGAGTCCCATAACAGCGCTTAACTCCATTCATACGCTTGATCATCCTCCAGACATCACTAAGTTGCGTTTCCCTCTCAATTTTGGAAAAATACTGCCTCCAATAGTCCTGACTATTCTTACAGTTCTTCACACAACAGCATGAGCTCTCTTGTAGTTAATGAGTGCATCTATAGTGTGAAGAACCCTTAACTTTTTAAACGCCTTATTTCTTGCCTTGATAGCTTCACCACATGCTTCATTCCACCACGGCACCTGCTTCAAAAAAGAAAAACAATTGAAATCTACTTTAGGATGATAAATAAAATAGGCATTGAAAAATAAAAAATAAAAATAGGCTTACTACGTACACAGATTTACAGTTGAATTTAGTGCAGAAAATGAACAGTGCAGTGGGTGATTAAAATTATGATTAAAGTGACAGTGTTTAGGAAGTGTTTATAAGTCCAATGGCAGAGGGAAAGAAACTGTTCTTATGGCGGGAGGTTCCGGTCCATCCGACCTGCTCGTCCCAGAGTCCTGGAGACGTAAAGGTCCTGCAGAGAGGGAAGTCTGCAGCCAATCACCTTCTCAGCAGAGCGCGCAATGCGCTGTAGTCTCTGTTTGGATGGACTCAATGATGGCCGTGTAAAACTGCACTATCATCTGCGCTGGTAGCTTGGCTTTCCTCAGCTGCCACGGGAAGCACATCTTCTGGGCTTTCTTGATGAGGGAGCTGATGGTGCACTCCCACTTGAGGTCTCAGGTGATGGTGGTGCGGTGAAAGCGGAGGGAGTCTACGATGGTGATGGAGGAGTGTGATAGTGAAGGGGGGCTCTGGGGCTGTGACTTTCCTGAAGTCCAGGATCATCTCCACTGTCTTCTGGGCGTTGAACTCCAGGTTGTTGCCGCTGCACCAGGACACCAGCCGGTCCACCTCCCTCCTGTAAGCAGACTCATACCCGCCCGAGATGAGTGCGATAAGGGTGATGTCGTCCGGAGTCGTGGCTGGAGGTGCAGCAGTTTGTGTGCAGGGAGAAGAACAGAGGAGAAAGTACACAGCCCTGTGGAGCTCCTGAGCTTATAGTCCGAGTGTCTGAGACATTCTTCCCCAGCTGCACGCATTGCCTCTGATCCGTAAGTCAGTGATCCACCTACAGGTGGATTCAGGCACGTTGAGCTGGGAGAGCTTGTCCACAAACAGGATCCTGGCATAGGTTCCTGGGGGCAAGTCTAGACTTGCTGTCCTTCTGAGGCTGAAGAGACGATAACATGATAGTGGTGGGCCCAGACTCGAAAGTCATGTGGCCCACACAATATACAAACAGAGACTCCTCCTCAGCACAGTGTGGCTCTGTCCCTTAAACCTTTGCCAAGGGCCGAGTTCTCCCCAACACACCTGGACCGCTCAGGTGAGCAGACAAAATTCCAATAATGATGGAAAGATGACGCAACCCTTTGTATTTCAAGACAGTTAACAATTTAAAAAAAAACAATAGAAGTTGAAGGAATTAATAAGCATTTAATATTGTAATGCATTGATATACCTTTAAATGTTATTGCAGACTGGACACACACACACACACACACACACACACACACATGCACACTCCAAATTCTTGCTCTGTCTGCTTGGTCTGTCTCTGCTCCCCCAACTTCTCTGTCTGGGTCAAGGGTCGCATCTCACGACCATATTAGGATGTCCTGGAAGGTAAAGCCTGGTAAAGCCTGGTACGGCTGGTGCCAGAGAAGATCCACCTTCTTATGAATATTCATATTCTTTGTCCTGTGTGTGAGAAGCCCCCAGATGAGGAGCACAGACGTCTGATGGGAACTTGAGGGACATGACACGCGTTTTAATCTGTTATTTTTGTAATCGTAGGGAATAAATACTTTTATTATAACGACCGAATCTTGTCTTGTTATTCTCAGTAATTAGAACCAACAAAGTAAAATGTCATGCCCAAAGCACTTTTTTCTGTCTTTGCCTCAACAATAGAAATCAGGGAAGAATCTAGACTTCAAAATATTAATACTCAAGTATAAGTATTGCGATAAAGTAAGTGTAATAAAACTATTGTAATGTATGTTACTTATTGAAAAGGTTAATCCGGTAAATCTATTGTTAACCAGCTTCTTCACACACAGTGACGTGAGTGTGTTTGTGACTAAACCTGTGAAAAGTTAGTACTACCACTCCTCTTTGACATGAAAACAATAGTTTTTTTACGATACCTGGAAAAATTCTGAGACAGAACACACAGAAACATAATTGTTTCCTTAATTACATGACAAATTGTAAATCATTTTCCTTTTAAGATTTCATGCTTTCCTCTTCTTGGGTTTGGATTATTCTCGCTTTACTAAAACATAAAACATGTAGATGTTAGTAAAAGTAAACAATAAATATTAAAATGAAAAAAACTAAACTAAACCACAACATTTTATTTATTTTATGAAAAATGTGAGTGGGCATCAGCATCAGTAAAACCATTTGGGCCCACCATGTTGTGGCCACTTCTGGGCCTTACAACACTTCAAAATTGCACATTGTTAAGTTCCAAAAAACAGATCTTACAGTCTGTGGAGAATTTCATTGTGTTTTCTTGGTCATAATCCTCTTCTCCTTCTTTTCTTTCTCTCTATCGGTTTAGGTCCATCCACAGCACAACATTCTGTATGGGCCTCTTAGGACATTCTGGAACCGGTTCAGGTCACTGTGCTCCTTAAACTACCGATAACACACATTTGATGTTGATAAGTTTAATTGTTCCGCAGAGCGTGCACAAACACGCATGCACGCACACACACACACACACACACACACACACACACACACACACACAAAGGTGGCAAAAAGATGATCTCTGTCCATGGTCCTGACTATCTTACATATCTTTACATTCAAATCAAAACAATTCTGAATCGAAAATGTAGGATATTCTCTACATCAGTGGCATGAGGCACAGGGATTAGCTGTGCTTGTTCACTAACCACTTAGTCCTAACAAACAAATTTCACTTAAACAAACTGTAATAATCAGTCATCAGCACCAAAAGCAAAGGTTATGGTTGTGCAACTAACGTTAATGATTGCCAATGATATGGATATTACCAAGTCAACAATAAAAACGACTGAACAAAAAGCTGATTTACTGCAAGATTTCACACAGACAACATGGCTCCTGTAGTCGTACTCCTGCTGCCACTTCTACTGCTCCCAGGGATTCGAACCAATGGTGAGCTGATTTTTAATGCTATTTTAACACTTTAATCTTCTATGTCTCGCTGCTTTTGTTGTTCAGAGTATGAGTCAGCGCCAATTGAAATCAAGGTTGTGAACAGTTTGAAGGACACTCCAGCTCAGAGCTACAGTGCGTCTGTTGTGAAGGGAGGGATCCTGCAGGGAGCAATGAAAAGACTCATGGCCTCCAATGCAGGATTCAAGTAAGACACACATTTTAAAATCACTCAAGCTTCCATTTAATCTTGTTGACTAGAGGAATAGTAGTTCATGGAGTATGTGCTTACTGTTGTTTATTGTACATATATGACTTTAGATTCACAATCCAGGAGGATCCAAACTTTGGCCCTTTCCTGGAGAGTGTAAATGGTTTGGCTGGGAGTGAGCTTGACCACACGTACTGGGAGCTCCTGGTCAAGACGCCCTCGGGTGAGACTATTCGGCCAGATGTGGGTGAGTTATGCTTTTGTGCAACCAGGGAAATCATACTGCTACGTAGTGTTTGTCTTTTAATAATAATGTGGTTTTCAGGGATTGGATGCTTTGTACCAAAAGCCCATGATCAAATTATTCTGAATTTTACAAAGTGGTGAGAATTCAGCTTTCAACATACAGTCCTGAATGTTACATAAAGTATGATGTTGCTATAAAGCTCTATTCAAATACAAATGTCTCCTGTTATTCTGTGATACAATAAGAACATTTCTTATAATTCATATTTGTTACAAATTAAACTGTATCATTTGTGAGTAGTTAAACAGAAATGCCACTCAGTATATTTATTAATTTAATGTATTATTTGAAAAGGGACATTGCACATTAAACATAGTTAAACAATGTACATGTGCCTGACTTTCTGCAGGTCTAAGAAAACTGCCCCCACATGTGCCCCCTTTAACCATTGAAGATGTATTTGGCAATGGTACACAAAACATATATATATACGTATTCCCCCCTTTTTATACATTTCTCTGAATGGGGACCAAACACTTTGCCAGGTAAATAAAATAAATGCCTTAATTAATTAATTAATCAATGAATTAAAAAAGAAAAACAGGGTAAAATACCACTATGATTGATTACCTTTTAAACAAATAATTTTGTTATAAACTGTGGACTACACTCATAATACTAAACAGTTTGACAATCCAAACTAAGGTCTATATGATAAAATGTATAATTAAATGTTGACACTAATATTTTCTTTCTTCCTTGTTAAGAACCAACCACCAACATTTAGATGACTCATGCCCAGGGTTTACACAATGATTTCTTATTATTGTTCCCCATGTAGCCAACAAGAAGGAAAAATAGACATTCAAGTCCTTGAGAGATGCAGTGTTACATCATCATTTAACACAAAGTACACAAATGGGTGTTACTAGTCGGGAGCATCTGGCTTTTTTGAGCCGATGCCGATACACAATATATTTCTTACTGTTGCTGCAATTTTCAAAAACTATATATACTATTATATTTTAAAATCCATACCAAGGTCTGCACATTTGATTAATTTAAAGTAAAGTCTACAAATTACAAAAATAATTTGTTTGATAGTGTAAAGATACAGCCATATATTTTTTTTTCTTTCTGATTGCTCTTCTATTTATATTTTTGCTCTTTTCATTTCTAGACTGGAAACAATATATGTTCCAAATAACAGCAATATTTTCAGTAGTGTGTTGATCCCGATATCTGGGAAACCCTCTGATATCACTGATACCAATAATGGAACCAAATTGCAAATCTAGATTATAAAACCCAATGAAAACAGTAATGAACTTAGTTACAAATAAGAAATGATTCGAAAGTATGGTATTACATGTTTATTAATCAGTTAAATTCATATTATATCACTACACATGTGTCTTGATGCACTTGTGTGTAGAGATTGTGTAATCTTCAGTAACTGGAATAGTTGAAGATGATCTCATCGTTTGCAGTTGGGATGTAGCACCCGATACCTGTAAGTATATAATATTATTCAGACATACTATTGACTTTAAATATTTTTAGGGAGTGTCTGCAGTGCTGCGGCGCGCGGCCGAAAAAGCCATGTTATTTTTGTGCCGGCCGCGGCTCCTGAAACTGCACCGCTATTTGACCGCGGTTTAGCGCCGTTTTAGACCGCGCCGGGTTAAGGTTAGGGTTAGGGTTAAGGTTAGGGTTAGGGTTAGGGTTAGGGTTAGGGTTAAGGTTAAGGTTAAGGTTAAGGTTAGGGTTAGGGTTAGGGTTAGCCATGAGGCTATAACTGGCTATAAGGGAAATGCCGCGGTCCCTGAAACTGCGCGGCAATTTGACCGCGCCGCGGCTCTCCAGCCACGGCCATATTTTTAATAGACTGAGAATTAAGAAATGCACCTCAATGTACAAATACAAAGACTCTTTAACAACTGGTATTGCACATATTGGTCACACTTTGCTAGAACATTTGCATGTTTTTGTCTCATCATATTGTAAGTTTTAACTCACCAACATCAGGTATTATGACAGTCCCATCTGGTTTTTTGACCTTCAGCTGCCAGTAGGTGCGCTGAGTGAAGTCTCCTGCCAGACCATTCACACTTTCCAAAAAGGGGCCGTAATTTTGGTCTTCACTGTAGGTAAACCTGAGCACAACAATGAACATAGATAATCAGAAAACTCAAGTCACATGGGATGACAAAGTCATCAAATTCAGCTCTTACTTAAAGTTGTTGTTGCTATCCTGGAGTCTTCTCATTGCTCCCAGTAGAATGCCTCTGTAGACCACATAGGTGCTGTACTTTCTGTTGGGCCCATGGGTCAGCGAGTTTGTCACCAGAATTGTGATGGGAGTCTCGTTGGAGTGTGGTTCTAAAAGATATAACAAATACAACATCCATGGATGTGGGAAAAACTCAAATGTGTTCACGCTCCTGGTTTAGTCCTGATACAGACTTGGTTTAATCTTCTAGTTCTAGTCTTTGTTTTGTCATGGTCAAGTCTAGGTTTAGTTCCCTTTGTCCAAGACGTCCAGTGTGTGTCTGTACATACCTGGGGTGGTCTTGGCATGGCCATGAGACTGTCCACCTGCCATTCAAAAACATATTTTAGAGAAATGTAAATCATTTCTTACAACAAAGTAGAAGAGACAACACAACTTACATTCAGAAGTGACAGTCAAAAGTACAAGCACAAGCAGCAGAGAGGCAGAGGAATGCATCGCCATCATAAACCAGATTAACTATCCCTGATTTGAGTTTCTCCTTTTAAAGTGCCAATTATTCATGTGTCATCATTGGATGACCAGCACTGCACAATCATTGTGAAATGATACAAAGTGTTTTTGTTCAACCACAGGACAAAAACTGGTGTGGTGGTTATGTTGTCATGAAGATATCAACATCAAGATCGTTTTATCTAAAAGAACAATGCATAGTCATAGAGCGACTTGGAAAAAGTTGTCTCTTTGTTGTTGGTTTAAATAATGACAAAAAAAATGCCTCATGTTCTAATGTTGATGAGCTGTTTTTAATGTTCTGCACATCACTTTCCCTACGATGGTTAAAATGGTTACAAATAAACAGAAGGCCCCGTGAAGGGATGATGACTCGGTTAAGGCACAGAAAGGGGAGTGCTGCAGGACCGTGCAGAAATGTCAAAGCCAAAGCTCCAGGTTCATTATGAGATTCAAAAAGAAAAGTTGTTGAAAAGTGTCCAACCAAATTTATAAAGAACAAATTAGAACTGTTTTTGTGTGAAATTATTAGAAATTCCAGTGACAATTTGCACGTCCAGTTTTCAACAGTAAACAGACTAACAAACCCTCCAGCTCAGCTGCCGTTAGGACTAATTAACACATCTAAGTGCAATGTCTTTGCAGTCTTCTTTAATGACAAGTTTTGGGGCATTAAAAATCCATCAATTCCACACCACAAATAATAACCCTGCAGCCACCTAAACACTTAGAGTTGACTCACTTTCCACCTGTAACAGTCCAAACTGTCCTAGAGAACTTCACCAGAGTAGAGTTTATCTACAGTAGATGCTGAAGGTTTCCAAAGTCTGTGCTGCCAGTTTGTTTGCACCAGTCACTCAGATATTTAATGTGTCACTTCAATTTGGAACATTCCCAAAGGCCTTGAAATTGGCTGTAGTTTCTTGGTCTTGCTTTCATGTTTTGTGTTTGTATATATTTAAAAAATGTGAAAAAATGCAGACGACAGCTGAATATGGACCAGTGGATTCCCTCTGTCACTGCATCCAACAGATCGGTGTGTGGATGCAAACCAACTTTCTCCAGCTGAACTCAGACAAGACTGAAATCATCTAATGCGTCCACAGAATGAGTCCTCCATTCCCTATTAAGATAGGAGAGGAGTTTTATTAATAAGAGTTTTTTTGTTTTGTTCATAAGAGTTCTATTAAGAGTGTGTTTTTGAAACTTCCTATAATTTGTCCTTTCCTCCTGTTTCTACTGCGTTGTAACACCAAAATTTCCCCTTGTGTGGACATTAAAGGATTATCTTATCTTATAAACAGAGAAATAGTGTCAGCTCACCCCCAGTCTCTCGCTCTAAAATCTCTTGACTTGAACTTTAACAGTCACATCAAATCTGTTCCCTGCCTTGTACTCGTATCCAAAAGTAACGTTACTTAATGAGGTGACAGGACACGTGATGATGAGCAAACCTTGGTAAAAACAAAACAAAAAAAACCTCCAAAGCAATGATTGGAAAGCAGTGAAATTTTGCCATCTAATAGTGCATTTTAAACCAATTCGTGATTAATTTGCTAATTATCGGCGACGTGGGCCCCTGGAGACAGCCGGGCCCCTCCTCGCCTTTCAGCTCTGCAGCGGCTTGTGGTTGCAGCTCGATAGACAACCAGACGTTTGACTAACCACTGCGCCACTTTCCCCAATGACAGGAGCCGATTGTGCGCAATAAAGCGCCGCTAAAACAATATCGCGCGGGCCGCAGTCATCACTTTCATGCACATGGATCAGAAGATGAACTTAATCCTGCATAACTCCTGTTCAACTTTCCTCCTGATGGGATCTCTCGCGATAATGACTGAGGGGCCTCTTCTCATTGACGTGTCGTTGTTTGACTGTGAATCACTCCGCGGCCTCGCCAAAGAAAAAGCATTAAGGAGCGTCATCGATGACAATGTATTTATTTTTTCAAGGTCGGATCAATTTGGAAGGTCTCGGTTTGTCTCGAAAATCTCTGCGCCTCTCTCTGCAGCAGGGCGCGGGGTATAAAAGGGCTCTTTGTGGAGCGACTGCACCGGGATAAACGGGGGCCAAAGGCGCATCACCCGGATCAAGAAGGTAAGTCCAGACCTCATGTTTATACAGTCAAGATCATTTGACGTTATTCAGACTGAACCGTGTATATTTAGCCTGTATTTACCAGCATAATGTTGCAACGTTTTTACTATGGTCCAGCAAAAAACGTTATTTGTTAAAAAAAAAAAAAAAAAAGTTAGTAAAAATCTGAACTTTTAATTCACGTGTTCTTCCTTTCTCAGCGTACATTAAAAAACACTTGACCATCACTACACAATTATCTATTCTTCTAGTGACATTCCACTGGCACAAACGTCCACTTCTTAACTTATTATCTTGATGTTCGTCTTTTTCTGCTCTTGGACTTTGCGCAACACAGAAATGTCCAATAGTATGCGTAATTTAGACATGTTTAGTCTAATAATAATTTAAAAAAAAAGGAGCACGTACCTTAATCTGTCCACATGGGGTCAGTAAAGGCTCACGTTATTGTCATTAACGCGGTCTGGCTTGAGCTCCTCAGCCAAACCAGGCCTTTTTTAAAATCAGGACTCTGTGCTACTGCTGTCTAGTGTCGCCTCTCTCTTTATGATCGACTATCCTCCAATCACAGTGTGATTTTGTAGTTCAAATTAGGACATTTTGCAGCCTGAATAATTGGGGATTTGCTAGCGACGAGCTGAATATATCTTTTTTTGTGTGTTTTTTTTTCTGAAGGATCTCCTCAGTCTCAGATCCATTCATAGTTACTCCTCTTTGTCCTTCCACCATGATCACAAACTGCCTTTTGAAAATATGAATGTCCTGTCATACTAATCAGATTGTGATTTTTGTAGATCGATTAATCGCAACTGATCGGTTACAGAAATTGTTGTCAACTAATCAAGCAATTGAATAATCGTTAACTGGTCTATAAACAGACTCCAAAACATGCCATGAGCCGAGAGAAGATGTTTTATTACTCAGACAGCGCAGAAATCAACAAAATAAATGTGTTTTTAATGAAAACACCCTTATGGCTGAAAATATTCTCCACCAGGACGTCCTCAAATGGGTTAAGTTCAGCTTCATTTGGGTAAAATTGAGCAAAAATCTCATTCACTGGCCTGTCGCGTTATAACAACTAATCGATTAATCGGAAGAATAATCGCTAGACTAATCAATTACCAAAATAATTGTAAGTTGCAGCTCTAGATTTTACACATTCACACAAACAAACACATTTTTGTCAAATATTGCTATCAAAAAATCAGTTCAAAACATAGTGCACATTTTAGCATTAACATTTGAAACATGACATGACTAATGCAAGTGGAATATTATTTATTTCGGATCTTCATGTTTGTAAAAGTATGGTTTTGTGGGCATTATAATGAATAAGAATACCCATATTAGAGGACATTGCTGGTCTTGTTTCTAAATATACTTGCAGCTTTGCAATGTAGTTGTGGTAGAAATCATTGCAAATGTCAAATTTAATGAAAGTCATAACCTTGGAACAGACTTGTAATCAATAAAAAGTTTCATGTTTTATGCATTTGATCAATAGGAACCAAAGAAAACTATTTGTAACTTGCAAATCTTAATGGCAAGAGTCGGTTTTTTTCTTGCTGTTTTATTTATAGAATAACACCACATGGCTTTAGCGCCGTTCTTATCAATTTCAACCATGTATTTTTCAGTTATAGAAAGACACATGTTATTCCTTTCCTTGTTATTTATCTCGTCCTATTACTGAGTATGAATCAATACGGACACGATCTGCTTAGCAAGTTCAGCGTGTCTGTGTGTTCTCCTGCTCCGTGTTATTGGTTTATTGACCCAAAGAACCGATTAAACAAACCACTATTGTCCACTCTTCTCTCGCTCTCTATTTATGTTTTTCTTTCCCTCTTGTTTCTTCTCTCTCTTTCTCTCTGTCCATCATATAACGTTCCTACATATAGTGTCTGGACGTGTGCAGTTCCTTTTGCAGCTCTCACGCCTGTGTTTGCTCTGGAGCAGGTGGCACGCTGCTGTCCACACATTGGGTTTAACTGTAGTAAACAGTGCTGCGAGGCTCTTCAGATGCAGCGGTGGCTTATCTGTGTTTATGAGCTGGTTAAAGTTGTTGAACAGTGGGCTGGAACACGGAGCTTCAGAGTCAGGAGTCGTAGCAGAGACAAGGCAGCAGGTGGAATGGCTGAGCTTTGAGGAGCATCAGGGCTTCAAACCAAGGACAAAACAAGACTATAAAAAAATAACTGGACTTAATAATGCACTGTTGTTTGTTTGTTGTTTGTACCAACATGAAGTTTAAGTTACCTGAGATTTATATCCATTTAAACATGGACTAAACCAGATTTAAACTTGGATTAAACTAGGAATAAAGATGTTATCAAAGCAGGTGGATAGGAATGTGCAACTGTTACTATTATTGTTTTTAAATGTTTAGTTTGTCTCTTGATATTTATATACAAGACAGTGGCGTGACAAATGGGTTGAAGCTGGGGAGGACATTCAGCAAATTGTCAGAGCTGGGAATCAATCTCAAGAAGCTGAGTCTTTTATACAGCTTAGAACTCTTGGGCAGCACTCAAAATATGATCTCAATTACAATTATTTCTTAAATTAGTTACAAAATGATTCAATTGAAAAAAATAAATACATAAAACATTACCATTAGAAAAAGCTTTATTGCCATTGTCGGTGAACAAAATCCACAAACCAGGAATGCAACTCTGTTCTGAATGATGTGGGCACTTATTCTGGCCCATTTGTCTCATCTACATTTCTACATAAATCACAGCATGGGCGCACACTGGCACTGTGGTTAGTCTTCTCTTCTCACAGCAAGAAGTTCCTGTGTTTGAGGCCCAGGCGGCACAGGGCTTTTCTGTGAGGAGTTTGCGTGTCCCCTTGTCTCTGTAGGGTTCCTCCAGGTGCTCCACATTCCTCTGCCTCTAAAAACATGTAGGATTCCCCAGAAATAGAGATTCTGAATCTCAGTCGAACTTTCCTGCTTGAATAAAGGTAAATAAATGTTATCATAAATATGTAAACCTGGTCGATAAAACAATATTGATGTTGGATTATGCTATCTGCACTAAACAATAATTGTTTAGTGCAGTATTGTGGGTCTTGAAGCCTATACAAGGAATAAACCAGGTCTAATCCATGACTTAAACCAGGAGGACCCGGTCTTATCCCCATCTTTTAAAATAGAATAAGTATTTTATTCTAAAAAGAAAAGTATGTCTCAAAATGGAGAATTTAATCTTTGACATTGTTAGAAAAGATTGTATATCTTCATACTATATTCATATCTGCGATAAACATAATCTTAGAAGAACATGTATAAACTCCAGAAGAACAACTCGTCATGATGTGAAGAGGTTCCATCATATCAATTTGCCCTGAGTAGTATCTAACCACCTACTTCTTCCTCGCCTTTTGCTTTGTATAAAGTATAAGTAAATGTGTATGTGCATGAAGTATAAAAAATATAAAAACTTCACCACTCTCCTTGTCCCCTTTTTCAAAGCTCGGCTCCTCTACCCGAGGCCTGGGAGCTCGAGGGTTCTGCGCAGTATCTTCGCTGTTCCTGCACTGGACTTTTCTGGACTGAGGTTTCTGATGTTTTTCCTGGGATCTGTTGTAGCCACTCCTTCAGTTTGGGGGTCACTGCCCCGAGTGCTCCGATGACACCACTTTTGTCTTCTCCAGCTCCTCTCAGAGCCCTTGGTATTTCTCCAGTTTCTCGTGTTCCTTTTTTCTGATGTTGCCATCACTTGGTGTTGCCACGTCAACCACAACAGCTTTCCTCTTCTCTTTATCCACCACCACAATGTCAAGTTGGTTTGCCAACCCACAGGATCTTGACTCGTTCATTCCTTTGGAGATTTAATATTTAAATTCATCTGACCGAGCTCTACACAATCCACAGAAAAAAGGCATTTCACATATTTATGTTTGCATAGGATTTTTGCACATGTAGTACCTGAAAGTTAAAATGTAAAATAAATATTTGCTTGATATAGCAAGAAACATTTAATGTTTTTAAATTCTTTGGTGAGTAATGTTTTTTATTTGACTAGTTCTCTGTATCTATGTAATAACATAGATATGTGAACATTAGACAAATGAGTGGACTTATGGGAAAATGGGCATGGATTGTTTTGTTCAGAGACATGGCAGAGAACATAAAAATACTTGTGTTACTTTCAATTCAATTTAATTCAATTTATTTTTGTAACGCCCAAAATCACTACAGCAGTTGCCTTGGAGGGCGACAGTGAAAAACGGATTAAACCATGTCCATAGGGACAGGGGCTATGTCCCAGGGTCCCCTGTCCTTAGACCCTCCTTCTCGGCCTGGAAAAACTACAAAAAACCTCCTTGGGAAGAAGTAGAAACCTGGAGGAGTTCCACAGTGAAAGAGAGATCTGACTCCCTCAGACGGACAGGCGGACATTACTGAACCGAGGACTGTTATTAAAAAGTTGCCCTGAAGTTAAATGAACGTGAGTCTGGTCGCTCATTTCGGGGTGCAACAGACACAAACAATGAAATACTTATTGTAGGGTTGTGCAATGAATCAAATTCAATCATTATCGAGATTCAGTCATGACTAATCTTCTATAAAATGCATGGATCTGTTTAATCAAGAGCTCCTCAGCCAATCCTCGCTCAGTAAAAGAATGTGCTTTGGAGCTCAGTCTTTGGAGGAAAGAACTGGACTGTATTTATTCTGTTATAGTTTATAGTTTATGCTCAGGAAATGTTAATTGATAGACATTTATAGTTTTTAATGGGACAAAATCAAATCAAATTGAAACTTGTGATGGATCAATACAAGGAAAACAATTGTGATTATTATTGTTTGTTGTATTTCCCAGCTGCACGCTCTCGTGTTCGCAGACAGCAGAGGTGTCTCTAGTCTTCTTGTGGGGGTTAACCTTGATAAACATCGAACTGCTGTTTATCTAACCCTCTTCATTTGGCCCCAGACAGGCCGCTGGTGTGGAGGGGGTGCTGGGGTTAGGGCAGTGGGCTTGGAGGGTCCCACAGATCCAGAGTTAATGACAGGGCTTTGTGCAGCGCCTGGGCTCATGGCGGGACAAGTCCGGCCCAGACAATAACTGGGGTAACACGTCCCTCGGAGAACACGGGCGAGAGGGCTAATGAGTGCGCATTGAGCGGAGCGCGGCAGTGGGCCGTGTGGTTCGGACAGAGACAAAGCCAATTTGTCTGTTTTGTTCTTGTGAAAGCTACTGTGTTAAAGGCTTGAGTATTATTTATGGAGTTTTCTCTAGTGCGTAAATAATCGGAAATACATAAAATTCACAAGGGATCACAAGCTGGTTTACATTTAGGACTGTTCCAGGTCTAGAATAGATAAACAGCGAGGGTTGGTTGAGCAAATACATCTGGCATAAAAAGTGTATCGATGCTTGGAAAAAGAATCATTGTAAATTCAAGTTTACATATCAGTGTTGGGCTGCTCGGCAATGGAATACTAATAATCACAAATGATCATAGTAATAAATCACGATTATCTGAAAAGTGAGTAAAAGAACAAACCTAAGAGAGTATTTTTTTGTGACGTGACTGTTACAAATGTTTTCAACCAAATAAGTTTGAAAAAGTCTGCAGGGCAATCAAGAGGAAAACTGTTGAACTTGTCATTTTTATCTTGCGTCATAGACTTGAATTGCTCTGAAGTTACTTTTTAACATCACATTCAAATCATTCTACTGTGCATGATAAAAATGTTTATTCTTATGATGATAAGATAAGCGCTACAGTACAATTTACCTCCAGCGCAGATGCGGGCACAACCGTTAACTGAAAACGCACTTGACTCATGTTGAACAGTGTGTGAAAAATCTCATCGAACGACACGATTTGAACCATAAATATGAGTAAAATTTAAAAATATTATATGTAAAAACCATGCTAAACAACGCAAAAGAGTGCAACATATGGGTTTATATATAAAAATTATATAATACATTGAAAAGAAACATAAACAACATAATCATTATCAACATAAACATAATGATCAAACGTTTTATATAGTGACTTTTCTTGTATAATTTTAATGATAATTCGCTCGTAAAAACTTCTAGGAAAAGGCTCCTTCTAGGAAAGCTGATCAAACCTTCTCCAGATAAGTAAAGTACTACGTATACTAGACGCTTAACCTTTACTTTCATAGTAAGTTTGGCCTCATTGTTCATTTGTTTTGTTCAATTCATCTTTAACCATTCCAAAAGCTGCTTTGCTTCACCCCATGTTCCACTGGGTCAAACTTAACTTGTGTGTTTCTTTTAGTGAAACCGTTTGAAAGCAGAAAACTAGCTTACCACGTAGTAGATCTGTGTACTTATCCCTGCCCAAATGTTTAATCTCGCAGACACCATTTCTTCTCCTGAATCTCAGAAGTGACGTGGCCAAGCTTGACCGCATTGTCTCGTCTTTTGTTGGACATGGTCACTTTTTAATTTCGGGCCCGTTCCATCCTCTTGGACACATGCGGCTTCAGCTTATCCAGCCGTGGCATTGACTCTTCATCTTCATATTGACCGGCTGTTTCCCATGACCTTTGAACTCCGGGGGTCAGTCCTTCAGCCGTCTGGACGTGCGCTCCCCCCGCTCCATACTTTTCCCTCTCACCTCCTCCACCTGGCTCTAGCTCCGCTCATCACTTGTTCCAGATGGGTATTTAAATGAAGCCTACAACAGGGAGACTCAAACACGCCATCAGAATCAGAATATATATATATATATATATATATATATATATATATATATATATATATATATATATATATATATATATATATATATATATATATATATATATATATATATATATATATATAGGGTTTCCATGCACCATCTTTAGTGGACAACACTGAGTCTGGCTTTAATAATCCAAAGAATAAAATAGACATAAATAAGGAGAAAATAAATATATAATAAAAGGAACAATATAGGGATCATGCAGGTGTGAACTAGATCTAAACTAAGACCAAACTAGGACTAAGCTGGGTCTATATTGAGTGTAACCTTTGGCTAATTTTCACCTGGAATGAAACCATAACAATTAAACTGCATAAAGTCAGGATTAAACCACACTTTAAAATGATCCAAGCCAAAACCATAATGTAAAACAGGGTTAAACCAACTTTGGAACAGTTAAAGTAGGGTTTATCCAGTTTCATCCAGTCAAAAATAGCACACGGAAATCCTTTTTTTCCCCTCCAAAATCTAAACTCATTTCCGAGCCACATGCTTTTACTATGGGTTTAGCCTGACACTTAACGCTAACTCCAAGTGGGAAGAGCAGAATAAGATGAGGTTAAAATAAACCGGGAATTAAACTATAGCAATAAAGATACATCAAGTCAGGATTAGAGCAGAATTTAAACAAGAGTAAGATGGACCACAATCAGGTATGAAACGATTTAAAATCAGGTGCTATCAAGTTTCAAAGCAAATCTTAAATCGGGTCATATACTTTTAAAAACATATATGGCTTCTTAAACAAGTACAGTTCATGAACATGGATTGAATTGTAGACTGAGGGTACATACATTTTATTAAACAGGAAAGGACAGTGTGAAACGGGGATGAGAGAGAAGGGAGGACATGCATTAAAGTGTCGGAGTCGGGATTCAAACTCACGACACTGCGGCCGGCTGCACGTGGAGCCTGGCATATGTGCTGTGCCATAACCACTCGACCACCGGGCAGCACCCTGACCTCTTTTCCAAGCCACATGCTTTCACTGGCACAGGAATGGCTGATCATTCAATATCAGTAATCGCACAGCCCTAGTTTAAAGTCACAACTTAAACCAGGTCCAAACCAGATCTCAATCTCAAAATCTGGACATCCACAGTGAAAAAATC
>NW_027315724.1:29672920-29702920 GCF_026437365.1 Eucyclogobius newberryi
ATAAAGTTTAAAGGACAAAAAAAACAGCCTAGATAATAAAAGTGAAGGTACTAACTGCAAAAGTGTTGGTTTTTTTGCTTTAGACTGTGAAGTTGTATGGTCGAGGTCATTTTTTAACAGTTCGATTTGATTTAATTACTTTTAGTTCGAACTTATGAAAAGTTCTAAAATCAAATGGAACAATTAAGAAATACAGTCAATATATGTCAGTTTGAACGGGAGTACCCCTAAACAATAGTAATTACAGTATCTCGTCTTCTACTACAAACGTCACCATTGTTAGTATTGCAGAATTTGATATTTTTTCGTTGTTATTTTATAATGTAGCGTTAATAAAAGGGAGTTTGAAGTAGATTTGAGGTAAAATCCCACATCACAAATGTCATGCAGTTAGCTAAATGTGCACGGACATAGATAGATTATGGCTTGTGTTTATCTGTAGCAGCTGTACTGTAGCTGGGAGACAGTATCTCTGCTGGAGCTGCTCATATCACACACAGAGACCATTTATTTCTACGCCGGGTGAAGACGGATCTGGTCTCTGGAGGCTGGGTTCCCATGCGTTTCTCTATTGGAGGCTTCATGATCCATCACACAGCAGGCAGCCATGTTTTCTGAAAGGCCCTGAACTTGTTACCTCCCCTCTGCCTGTTTGCCTGAATGTCAAGACCATTTTTCTTCTTTCACTCCGCTCTCTTCTCCTTCTCAAGAACCACATAATTGGCTTGTGCATTCACTCAGGTGGGAAGTAATGCCTTAGAATGACTTAACTTGAGTAACGTAATAAATAAATTGTGCTTCTTAAAGTAAATCTTATAGGGTAAATATATGAACATTATTTTTACTTTAAGCTACATTACCCTATGTCACTCTTGTAAATAAGTTCATTTTTGTCTGTCCCCACAAAGTGTATAATAAAAGCAACCTGCTCTCTAATTGTAAAACCTTTTTATTGATCACAAAAGTCTGTGTGTCTTGGTGGTCCACCCTGCTTCAGTCATTTTTAGGTTATTTGTTATGTAAAGATATTTGTGCTGTAAAATACTTCAGAATGTTATGAATATAGTCACATTTTCCTATGGTTAGTCAAACGTAACTCAATGTTTCACTCATTTTAATCAATTTTAAGTTCTCCTTTTTTCCTACTAGAGTACTTCTGATTTGAACACACGATACTCTTACTTTGCTCTACCCCACTCTGTGCACTGAGGGCTGACAACGTTTTCTCCAGTTGCTTCGTTTTCGATAGAGATATCAAGCCCACCACCCCCAACCTTTTAATTCAGCGCGTTTCCTCCGCCTCCTCTCGGTGTCGCCGTAGGTCATCAGCCCCTTCCCCAGAACAATAAGGCCACGTCCATGCTACATTATCTACAGTTGGTCAGCCGGCCCCTGTAGCTTTCTAAAGACCATTCACCCCGACATGGCACGTATTCAAAATGGCAACCTCAAGATCCCTTTATTCCACGACCAGCAGAATTCAATCACTTTTTTTTCCTGTGGAGTTTAATGAGCAAATGCAGATAAAGGGAAGCTTATGGCCGGGTTGCAGCATGACGGAGAGCGAGGCTGGCTTTTTGTTTCGGGAGCGGCGCTCGCATAGGCTGGCTTCTTGTGAAATGGGGTTTTGTGTGCGGTGCAGTGGGGAAGGTGATGGAGATGTCTGAGAAAGAGCCAGGGAGTCTGCTGCTGCCGGGGTCATTCAAGTGTCAGAGAAACGCTTCAAATATTCCGTTGGATCTCGGTTACAGTTTCCTACGGCGGGAGCTCATTTAAACAGCCAGAAGCAGAGATTCAAGTCAGTGTGGTAGAGATTCAAGAGAGTGGCAGTGGGTTTGTAAGGTTTCAAAATGTTAATGTCATGATACTGAACATTTCAACTCGATTTCAAGTGTAAGGAAGAGGTTTGATGCCACAATGACGATTCAAAGTACAGTAGAATGCCATTTTCGACACAAAAATTAGAGCTGATTTTGTTTTATTTTTGGGTCTTGTACTAGTTCTGAAATAGACCAAAACTGTTCTAAAACTATCCAGGAAAGGTCCAATTTCATCTTATTTATGTCATTTGTTCAGTATTGATGCCTGCTCCAAATTAGCTCATTAGTTTTATTAACAATTAGTATTAGGATTAGGGCTGCACAATATTTTAAACGTATCAATTGAAGTTTAAGACTAGTTGGTAGGGCTGTAGATATTTGGTCATTTAGTTGATTAATCGGTCCATGGATTTTTAGTCAACCAACATTTATTTTAGACAACCAACATTTATTTTGACAGCAAAAACAGACATGACACAGAGTGAGTGAGTTAGCTGGAGTTTCTGAAGTGGCTGATCCATTTATTCAGGTACTTTACGATGTGAAAAGTCGTTATTGAATGAACAAGTATTATTTTCTTGTGTTTGTCTTTGGTCAGATATGGTCAGATTATAGAAGCTCTTCCAGCATTACGCCAAACTCCCTTTTATTCCATTAATCGCAAAGGGCAAGTCGACTACAGCCCCAGTAATTAGACAAATAAGAAATGTTTTTAAAATGAATCACAAAAGTGCAGAAATATCACCTAATATCCATAAAGTTTACAACTTAACTTGTTTCATTTGTATTCGTTTTTTCACGCTTTTCTCTTAAATTCGATATATTGGATATGAGTCTGTTTTATAGAAACCTTAAAAACATTCCTACAACAAACGAAGGCTCAGCAATTCAAACGTTACTGGAGTGGTGATGTTGTGCCCCTGGACAACGCACACTGTTTACTCCAGTTAAATATGGATGGAATGGGAATCGTTGTATATTGTTGCTATTGCTCGTGATTATTATAATTTCCCCCCCAGTTGAATATAAAGCTGTTGTTTCCTTTTTAGTGAAATCTGCTCTTTGACCCATCTCTGAATATTTGCAGGATAATTTACTGTTTATTTAACCTTTTAATCCTTTAAATTTAACTTGCAAATGCTGTAATAGATAACATAATACATTGGTCATGATAAATACATTCTAATCAGATGCTGAGCTCCCAATGGCATATAAAAACATACTTCTGGTGCAATATCTATTCATCAGAACTGCCTATTGTCCTTTTGCAGTTTGATGCTAAAGTTTTGGAGCACAGTGTGAAATTACGACTCCATTTCCTTTCCAGACAGAGACACACACATTGCCACCAAACCAATAAGCGTAAGTGCTGTTTTTACATCTCTCGATTCAGTTTCTATGCAGTTCTGTCCCTGGATTATCCCGTTACATAAGCGCGTGCGCGAGGGTGTTTTTGGAGACAGATTCTGAGTGCGTGGGAGGACATCGAAGCCCGTTGGATTGGAGTCTTGTTTTGAGGTTAAAGTGCGTACTATGTGTCAGCTATCGACAGTGTGTTTGGTTAAGGGGACATTTAAGCGTCAGTGGCTACGTCAGGGTGCTTTGGCTGACATCACAGTGTCTCTGCTCACCGATCTAAAGCACACACACACACACACACACACACATACGCAGGAGTCACTTGGGTCGTCTCCGGACTCGGCGCTGTCCACACTGCCAGCTGCTGCGGACACCGTGTTCCTTGAAAACACAACACCTTCGCGGTAAACATGCACTGATTTATGAACCTCTCCCTGGGATTCAGAAATGGCTGTATTAGGGGGATTACACGGGAGCCAAAGCCTTTACTGGACACGTTTGACTAAAAAAGTGATCATTTTCATACATTTTAGACAGAAATAGCCATTTTTCATTCCTTTCCTGTCTTAATCCTTTGTATGTAAAATATGGTGAAATGTTACCGTATTAAATCAATTTTTAGAGCGTTTCTGTTTTGGACTGAAATACTTGGTTGAGAGTACTTTCTCACGTTGTTCAGCCTCGTGGGGAAGAAAGGAATGAAGATGCTGAGGTGGCTAATATGTTTCTGCAGTTATGTAATGGCAGAATAAAGGAGAGGAGAATTTTAGAGGCTGACAGGCAGAAATAGACAGGTGCATTGGTTGAATTGATCCTTATATCCCGATGTACAGTGTTTTAAAAGTTTATAGTTCGTCCGGCTCTCTGTAGGTGAGTGCTGCAGGTTGGCTCATTACACTGTCTGTGAACCAGAGCAGATTTATGTGCCCATAAAGACTGTCTGAAGGGCAGTAATGACCTCAAGCCTGAAAGCACCAGAACTTTCTCTGTCACTCATTCAAACTATATCTAATAAGTATAAGTAATAACTGTAACTACATAAGTTAAAAGGTTGTGTCAGAGAGGGATTGTCCCGCTTTTTGTTTTCAGTTTGTAACATTATGACTGGGCATCGGGCCAAACATGAGTGTCATTGAGTTCTTGTGTCTCTTTTTGGAAATATTTTTAGCTAACAGGAGGCAAAATATAGCTAAAGAAAACTGAATTCTGTCAACTGGACAAATGTTTGTACATTGTCTGTACGTTTTGCCACTCGTCCAAGTAGCTTCTTCAGTTCTACTTAGACAAGTGGCAAGTTAACCTTTCATTATTAATTCAGACTTTGGACTGACAAAACTTACACTGGATTATAGCATTTAGTGTGGTAGGATTGTTTTTTTGTGGATGAAATAGACAATGAGGAGCTTCTGGAACTGTCCGATTTTCCGTTTGGGTCATGAATAGTGACCTTTCAGGCTGACCTTTTTCTATAGATGACATCTATATGTGTTCTAGCCCCCACACTTGCATTGCACAGAGTGTGAAAGGTAAACCGTTTGCCCCCTCAAAAATGCTCATTTTGTCCAGACTGTCCAACTCCTGGGTCTTTCACTCCATTTTGGTGCCTGTGCAGTCTCATTTGTGCCTGCATTCATATGGTAATGAAGGTCAGGAGATGAGGGGGTTCTCACGTTCAATGTGGAACTCAGGCCTTTGTGCACAAGCTGCCGTCGCCGAGGCCAGAGGTGAAATTGAATTCAGCTCAAATTCCCCAGTGAGTCTGGCCTTGGGCTGGACCGGACTGGACTGGTGCAAGGGGCACAAGCTGTGGCCCTCTATGAAGCCAAGCATTCTGGGTAATTGAGGATCCTGATTATTAAGCCAAGACTCAGCCGGGGCCAAAGGGAGCTTTTCCATTATAATTCATATGGGATTGGCCAAAATTTTAATCTTTACCTCAGCTTTTGCCTCCTGGGATCACCAAGGAAAATTATTTCCTTTCTAACTTAATTGTTCATAAACCAGATGCTCTCCCAGAGTCTCTTCTCTTTATTTATCCAGGCTTGGAGCTGGCGCTAAAGTTATACTAGTCTTGTCCGTTGTAGTTTTATTTTTTCTTTCTTTAAACTTTGTTAAACTCTGGATTTCTCACACCAAAATGTCTACAGTGCATTTTTATTGTGGTGCTGTTCTTAAAACCAGAGGCTGTTAGGGATGGTCCGATGTGTACGTTTTATATTGTAGTAGTGGTCAATAACCATTAGTGATATTTTAACAACCATAGTTATTGTTAAGTTCAAGTAACTTTTAACTCTTGTAAAAACAAACAAACAAACTAAGAGAATCTAAGAGACAAAATATTGGTGCCAAATATCGTCTGAATTTAGTCTATTGGACCGATACCGATATCTGCTATCTGAAATATTGTATTGTTTGGCTAATTGTGCAATGGGACAATTCTTCCCTAGGTTCCATTTCTCTGCCACTGGGGAAATCATCTGCCACAGAACTGGTGCTTGATCTATTATTAGTAAGTCGTTGACATTGTTATCTTGGTAATAATCGGGCAAGTATATTATATTTATATTTTTCTAGCATTAGAGAAGTTACAAATATTTTAATTCCCTTTCTAAGTGTTATTTTTAACTATTTTGAAACGGTAATAAAAGTATTTCCAAAGTAAACGGCTTTATATGTTATGATTTGTGGTTCAACCATTTACAATCCCTTGTGAAATCTAATTGCTTTCGTTGGCAACCTAATATATTTTGTGCTTCATACAAAAATTGCTCCCAAAAGTTGAAAACAGCAGCCAAAGTGCTCAGCAGATTACAGAAGTATGTCACAATTTGTAATGTTTCCACTTTCAGGCTTTGCAGGCCGTGTCAGTTCTGTGCTGGACCTCTAATGTTACCCCCAGTACAACTCGGTAAACGGGAACATGCGGCCGTGCCCTGCAATCAGGGGCAATTTTCACAAATGATATCATAATTATGCATCTCCGTTCATGTACACTTTATTATTCTTTGCACCCATGCTTGGAAAAGACAAATTATACGCAAAATCTCAAGTCGAGTAATTGTGAGCACAATAATCAGTGCCTGAAGGCTGCGGAGAGATAAGTCTGTGTAATTTTGGGAACGACCTTGCAGAGGTGCCACTGGATTTTTATGACTAGTCTCCTGTGTGCGTAACCTTGAGTTTAGAGAAGTGAAAGTGTTTGGCTCATGTGAATTCAGCCCTGCATTTTCCTGTGTAAAAACATGCGTCCTTGGGCCTTCACTCAAACCTCTTATTTGTGGCTTCAATAAAGGAGGGTGGATTCCATAAAACACCTTTGGACAGCGCCAGGCAAATTTCTGAGCATATAAATGAAGGCCAGTTTGTAACCTTGTTTTTCATTTTGCTTTAAAATGTCTCCCATGCTTTCCTGATATCCTTCAGTGTCCTATTAAAGATGAATTTTGTTTGCAATAGTTAGACCGCCATTGCATTGCTGTTTCATGTGTTTGGGGTTAGAACAGACCTTGTACAGGCTGGAATAATCATTTTCATATTTATCACAGTCACGGTTTTGGGCTATGTATCGACTAGGTCCTGAAAACTTATACATCTCCATTTTCCATGCATTTTTTTTTGTAAAGTGTTTTTGTCTTTAAGTAGAATAGCTGAATAATGGTCAACAGCAACAATGGCCCTTAAGCAGAGTCTTGTTATTCCAGTAGTTCCGCGATTCTTTTCAAATCCAGGAGCTGTTTACTGTGCTTCGTGTCCTGTTTCAGCCTCGACAAAGAAATGAGAGGTGCTATTTTTCAAACTGCTCTCCGCATCCACCACAGCGGCCGGCCTGGGAAACTCGAGACGGCTATTTCCAGCTAAACTAATGTTGTTGAAGCTCTCAGAGGGAGCACAGAGATACCCCTACTCCTATTAATAAAATAGTGGCGTCATAATTCAATAATATCTATTTGTCTTTTGTGCAGGGTTGTCTGTCCTGCATCCATCATCCTAGAATGTATGTACTGTAAGTTATATTTTAATTCCTATGTAAATAAAAGTTTTACTGTATCTCACATATTGTCCAACTAAAGGAAATAAGTGGAAAATGGCTTGTCAGATGCTTCATATTTTCAGCTGGAGCAGTTAACTGAGACATTGTGCTATTTTATTACATTTTACAATTCCAGGTGCCATACAGTAATGTATATTAGAAAAGAAAAGTTTATTTTTAATTTGTATTTATTGTCAATTGTTATATAAAATACATTTACAGTTGTAGTTTTTGGTGCGACTCTCAAACACTATAAAATAACTTTACAAACTTTACAAACTTTACAACCCTTACAACCCTAACCCTATAGTTTGAGTTTAGTATAAATGTTTTTATTGTAGTTTGTGTGGCTCCATTGATTGAGCTCTGAGCTTCTACCTGTGTTCTGTACAATAAGCAGCATTCAACGTCTCTTTATTTGGTTATTTGGTCCAAGAAGGTCTGAACTTCTAACATTCGTGGAGATATTTTTGCAAGGAGTTCAAATACAGGGTTTACAGCAGAAGTCTTTGTTTTTTGTTATAGGGTTCGATCTACCTGCCACTCTGGTGTATTTACACTGGTGCAGGGGGCGGTGCAGGTATGGAAGCAATTACAGGGTCGGCTCCATAGGGCTCTTGGTGGGTGAAAGTAAACAAGCAGTGTAGTTGAATGTGACAAAACTGGTGCGGAGCTCAGAGCGTCTGTCTGACGTCTGTACAGGATGACAGGCCCAAGGTTAACTCTACAGCAGCGGAGCAAAGAGGCCACTGTCCCATACCAACAGTTTCTCTGCTATGTCTGCGTGTTGTAACTGGCAAAGCAGAATACTGTGATGTTTGCTTAATTACTAATGAGCAAGAGGCAAATTGTCATAATATATGTTGTCCAGTGCAGACACATTTATCTAAATAATAGACTGGCTTTTGCTAGTATTTGGGGTTCAATATTTGAAAAATGACCCATGAAAACCCCTTCAACATGACTAACCACAAGCTGTGTGTGCATTTTGGGAGTTAAAAGTGCACTATGTAACTTTTCTGATGAGGGATTTGCCATCTGCGTGTATTTACAGAGATGTTATCGCTTTGCCTGTGAGTTCCACAGTGACATTAAAGAGAATATATTACATAACAGTGTTGTGAACATACATGCAACATTTGAAAACCAAGTATATAATTGAAAATGCTACAAAAAGCTAAGCTGATTAAAAATAAAAAAATAGTCAACTGTCAAATAAGGGTATAAGATTAAAAGCTGTTCATTTATGATTATTATTTTCTTTTAGACATTTCACATTTGCCTAAACTAACCTATTTGAAAACATTCTTAACACTGTTGGATTGACATAATTTTGACTGAATAACGTTATCGAGATAAAAAAAAAAAAAAATCAAGATATAAATTTTTGTCAATATCGATCAGCCCACGTCACCGCTCCACAGATCTGAGCTGGTGATGTCACCTGCTTGTCTCGCTGGAGGATAGACACATTAAATGCCGTACCGTGGAACCTTCCTGACAAAGCAATAATATCTTCATGGAGACACAAAGTTGGTGTTGTCCATATTTAATTGACATTGATTAAAAGTATGCTTTGTTTTTATTCATCTTAATACTGAAAAGCATTTTTATTTGATTTAACTTGACTAAATAAAATAAAATAAAAATGTGTTATCAACCAATTGTTTTGTCATAGAGCCCATCCGTACTTGAACAGTATGTGACTTCATCTTTTCCAAATCAGAATCTTGAGCAGAACACATTATTGGTATCTGTTTGTGACAAAACAACACATTTTGCCCTACGCTGCCTCCGTCTGGTCACACGGCTGTTCCACAGCAGTGGCATGTTCATCGCAGAGTGACGTATGGCCCAAAGATTCATTTGTTTATTCTTGTTTTTGTGGCTGTTTTTCATTCGGAGCTGGAGCGGAGCCAAACCCCACAGACCCTGTTTATTTTGTAGGCAGTCGTGCGAGAGGTGGATGTGAACCCGAGCCTCTTCAGCACGCAACTCAGGATGTTAGCTTCATGATCCAGAATACTGCTATTGTCCACATTGTGTTGCACCAAGAATAGTGACCTTTATGACGCTAAAGTTGGACATTTACGCACTTGCAGTATTTATTAGTGCCTTCCCACGGTGAAAAATTCATAAAAACCTACACTTGCTGGTGGTTCAATGGTTTAAGGCATTGCACATGTGTGGATCCTACTACTATGGGTTAGATTCCAAATGTCTCTGCCCTCTCTTTCCCCATTTCACATCTGTTCTGGCAAATAAAGCTGTGGGCCAGGAAAATAAAATAAAATGTAAAACTCAGTGGTTTGCTTAGTATAAACTCAATTTGCCATTATGATTTTATTGGCAACGTTCCACGATTAACATTTGTTACCATTAGCTATTACCTGTGAGCCTCAGTGACAGTATTTACACCTGAATTAATACAAATAAAAAATAATAATAGTCATTTGTACATTCAGGAATGCTATCGAATCAGTTAAGGCTATAAACGCCATAAAAGTATTCTCTTTAACTATATATTTTAGGGGCATTTACATAAGATCTTTCTTTTATTGTGCTGTTACTGAGAGAGCGTATCTCCTTGTAAGCCTTTTGGTTCCAATTATCCACTAAATAAATACATTTTAATTTCACCCTGGAGAGACAAAGAGACCACGAGAATGGACTGTTTAGCAAGCGTTATTTGCGAGTTATTTGGCGCTCAGACCCCGGCGGAAGACGTTGCAATCATGGGCACTCCATGATCTATTTGTATTAGGTGTCTCCCCCCGGAGCCTGGAGACTGGTGGTGGTAGATGTGGAGAGGAGGTAGAGGATGAGGGGAATGTAGAGGAGGAGCTGGGGAGGTGGTGGGTCGCAGTACGGTTTGAGCGGCCGAGCCATCTGCCTGAGCGCTTAAATACGACCGCCTGGGCGCTGATTGGGAGCAGGGAGGAGTCACTGGGAGCGTTGATTGGGGATGAGGAGCAGGTGCGAGGGCCATGGTACAGACGCCCCCTGACCTTTCACCCTACTTCTTTGGCCAGGAAAAACTGCATAACCTCTTTGGGATAAGCGCAGAAACCTGGGAGAGTCCATGGTGAAGGAGGGATCTGACTCTCACAGACGGACAGGCGGGCGCCCGCTTGAGTGCGATGATGGCGCTGGGGAGCAGGGTCCTTCCATGGTGGCCTTGATGTAGGAAGGAGTTAGGTCTTCCAGGCTGAATTTACGCAGGCTTCATTTGTCCTTACCCATACATTTTCTTCTTAATCCAGTCATCCAGTTCTCAGTTCTGGACCTTTGGCTTTCTTCCAGCCTCATTACACCAGAATGAACACGTCCCATTGAAACCCACTCTTTGCTGAAACGTCCAGAACTTATTCAAACTAAACTCTGCTTTCACTTACATCCCAGCACCGTTTACATCGTTTATTATTTTTCACACATGGCCATCTCCACGGCTTTTACTTATTATTTATGGTACTTATCACCTAAATGTTCCTGAATATTTCTTGTGTGAATTTTCCTGATGATTGACAGCAGGTAATGAATTATGAGTAAAATGACAGACCACCGCGGTAAGAGGAAGTGAGTGAGGAGAGATGAGTGATCAAGACTCCGGTAAATGAAACGTGTAAGGCCTGAAAAAGTCTCCAATAGACGACTTTATTTCATGGTGTGGAAATGACCGGCTTGAACCACAAAATATATACAGCACGGTGTGACAGACAGGTAATTTTTTTGGCAGGCAGCAGACCTCCCTAAAGCTATGTGCCAAGCAGATATATTCTGCTGTGCTGCTGGTCTCTCGGGGGGCAGTGCGGACTCTGCTACCCCACATAACTCTCCCTGATGTGGGCTAGACTGCTCTGATCTTAGCTCTACGCCTGGAGCTCAGACTGGGCCTCACTGAACTGTGGTCCCAGGAGAGGAAGTTTCAGGAGGCAAGAGGGTATGGTAATAAAAAAAAGTTTAATGGTGAGGCGCAGTTTAAATTAAAGAGCAGGACTAAGCTAAAACACTAAAAACAAGACCAAACCAAGTCAAGTAAAAGTAGGAACAAAAAAAGCACACTACACAGAGTTATAATGAGGATGGTAACTGTAGGTACCAGTAGTGATTACGTCAAGCGCATTCTCTTGGAAGAAATTATCGTTAGACTCTTTTTTTTTAGCAAATATTTTAATGTACTGCTTTTGCTTTTATTCATTCATTTTCTACCGCTTGTTCCGATTAGGACTTTGGGCTTTAGGGGCCAATTCTTGCCTAACACACATGCATGTCTTCGGACGGTGGGAGGAAGCCGGAGAACCCGGAGAGAACCCACGGTAACACAGGGAGGACATTCAGACTCCACCCAGAGAGGTCCTGTTATCTTGGTCTGGCCCGGGAATCGAACCCACGATCTCCTTCTTGAGAGGCGAGAGTCGACATTTTAACTACAAGAGTCTTTACGTTGTGCATTTCTATTGTGTGTTTTCTGTTGTGCGTTTTGTGTATTTGGTCAGTGTTCCCGGAGTAGATTGTGTATTCTTTAGTTGAACTGAGTGTAGAACATGGAAAGAGAGAGTTCCAATTATGATCTATGTGTAAATAGTTGATCATTTTGATTAAGTTTGTGCAAAAAGTGTTTTGTACTTTTGATTTGAGTGTTAAGGCTTGAAAATGGGTGTAAGGTGGCACCAATATAAGCAGAGTGTTTGATCTCTGAGTGTAAAAACATTAGTGTCAAAGCGATTGAAAAAACTGTAAGATGTAAATGCACTATTCAATTCATGGCATCCTGTTTAATATTTCAGGCTGTACACGCTTTGTGTTTTTGAATATTAATGGTTGGAACATTGTGAGCTGTAGCGTCAGACACATTACTGTCATGGATCCAGGACTCCCAAGAGCCAATTAAGAATTGTTCAGAGGCTAAGACCGGTCATTTGGCTCCATCTGCCGCCCCGCCCCTCACTGTGTGTTTGTGATGCATCGATTGGCGCTGCAGGACTCACACTTTGGACAGTCGGGTGCAGAAATGCTCCTGCACCTGCCTCGGTTTAGTTTTATTGATTATTTCTTGCTGCGAGAAACAGGTCAGCACCGGGTGGAATCTGCACTTTGCTAATTATTGCGCTCTTCTTCAGTCACCTATGAAACAACACTGCATGAATTTGATGTTTATCACAGTGCTGCAATGCAATTTAAATATTCATGAATTATACATAACAGCATCACCCTACTCTTGCCTTTTTATAAAATGTATATAAACTGATGGGCAGTGTGAGAAATGTGTGCTCTCAAAGTTATTATGTATTGCATCAAAGTATTTTGATGCTTGAAAAAGCCATAAACTACTTGAACATTTAGTGTAGTGAACATTTATATCTAGAACAAGCAGAAGTTTGAGTCTCTGAAGTGGATATACCAGAGCAGCCGATGCTCTGGGCGAAGGGTCAAGTGCCACTTTCACTGCTACTGTATATTTAGAGCTGTGTGTTTGGATAACCACAGTCATTTACACTGTGTATCCGGAACAATTTACTACTTATATCATTTAGGTCAGTGTTATGTTGTAATGAAACAGATTTGTGGATGAGATTGTTGTACATTAAGATGTATATAAATTGGGGAAATGGTCAAAATCGGCCCACGTATGGCTCAGTGGATTCTAAACTCTGTATCAGCATCGACCATGAAAAAACCTATGTCGGTCGCCTTCTAATAGTAACTTTACTTTATGGATGCAATATTATATGTGCTATATACCAATGCATTTCATTTAAATCAGGAGAGTCCAAATTGTGTCTGTGGTGTCACAATTTGGGGTCATTTCTGCTGCGTGACCCCCTCTCGACCACACATTGTACTTTTTACTGCAGTTAAAAAGTCATAGACCTGGTCACGATGGCTCGACACTGACATAGACTGAGGGCTGACTCTACTGTGCCTGAGGGCATGCAAGCGAGGTCACCGCGCCCCACGTCACGGGCATTAGTCACATGACCAGGCTTTAGCCATTAAACACTTAAAAACTCATTGACCATCCTTAGCTAAATGAAGGGAATTACTTCTACCAGAACGGTCCTTTATAGTAATCCATATTATTCACATCGCTAACTTAGGCTTCCAAATGTTGCTTTTTCCCCTATATTACCAAATTATGCACACCTGATTAATGTCAACTTTTTTGTGAAGGGACCTGCTTGTCTCCATGGAAATGTTATTGCTTTGTCTGAAATGTTCCACAGTATGTCATTAAAAGTATATCTGTTTTTGTTGATCAAAAATACTTTGAAAAACCTGCAGTTTGTTAGCGGGCTCGCCACTCCACAGATCTGACCTGTAACTTAAGACAGATACATTTGATGCCATGCTGTGAAGACGAGCAGGAGGTGGAGTCGCCACCAGAAAGGTTCCACAGTTCCTTTAGCCAGATATCTGAGTCTTTTAACTGATGATAAACATTTTTGAATAATTACCGGAGCATTGTTGGGACTGTTGACCAATTTAACTTTGTGCATCTTTGGAGAACAATATAACACTCAAACAGAGGCAAAAGTTATGACCAGTGTGGGTTATTTTTCAGTAAAGTTTCCCTGTATTTTATTTTCCTTGTGGGCACATTCATTAACCTAACCGTCCTTGAAAGAAATGAACAAAACAGTTTGAAGATTGTGGTCATCTGGTCTCGATAATTAGGCTTTCCAATTTACGGAGACAAAAACGCTGAAAGAAACCACAAAGTCACCAACATGTTCCCAAGGAACAATGTTTGTGGACAATTAGATTTTTACTTTTACCCAAACTAGTTCTACTCTGGCGTTCGATTGTGGGTGATTATGCTTGTGATTTATCTAATTGGACTCTAAAGCAGCCGGAACAGACGTATAAATTATCCTATAGGCGGTTAAGTGGGCCCTACTGTCTCTGGGATGGGCCCGTTCAAATGAAACAGCATTGAGCGGATGGAGATTTACTGCTTTAATTACCGGGCCGAGGTGGTTTCTTTTAATGATTTTGTTTACTTATAATTCAGAGGCAAGTAATGGTCATTGTTTAACTTGTGACATTGTGGGCCGTGATTGTTGGTGGTGATGATGATTCCATTTGTTTGTATTGATGCATGTTATCACATGGTGGACGGTGTCGGGGCCCGTTCATATTCATGTGGGGCTAAATCGAGTCTAAACCAGGACTTGGGCTGTTTAGGACTGCGTTTGCAATTGGGCGGCACAATTAATCGCAATCTACATGAAACCGCAATGTGTCAAGCGTGCCAAATAGTTAAGGTTTTATGGAAAAACAAAAGAAAACCACCGACAACACAACACGATGGAGTGAAGTGAAGTTTGAAATTGAAACGTCTCAAATACCACAATGTATTCTTTTGATTTTAGAAAAGTAGGTGTATTCCGAATACCACTAAAAGAAGGAATAACTGTAGCTGATTACAGTTACTCAAAATTAGTATTTTGAATATGTATTTTTTGTACCGTATTTTCCGCACTATAAGGAGATTATAAAGCGCGCTGTCATTTAATAATCTATTTTCTATCAGTTTTCAAGGCACATTTAGCGAAACAAAACGTGTACCACATAAAAAAAACACTTCGAGGTCAGTGAGCACAACCTGAATTAACCCATATATAAGGCGCACTGGATTATAAGGCGCACTGTTGTTTTTTGAGAAAATTAAAGGCTTTTAAGTGCGCCTTATAGTGCGGAAATTACGGTACCACATAAAAACGCTTCGAAGTCAGTAAGCACACCCATAATTAATCCATATATAAAGCGCACTGGATTAAAAATTATTGGATAGAAAATTAAAGGCTTTTAAGTGCTCCTTATACAACCAGCCCAAACCACACTGACTGACACTGTGCCAGTAACAAGTTGATCCAGTGAAGTTGGTTAATCCTGTTTTAAGTGATTTTTTAAAGGTACGAACGTGTTAACTCCCCCCTGCATTTCCTCGTCTGACTCTTCTGACTTGGTGGCGCTCTCTGCAGTGTATTAGAAACAGGCCTTTCCCCGCCGAGGTTCACTGGGTTCGTTGTGTCACAGTTGTTCCATTTTCTCCTCAACTGCTGCCATCTCTATTTATTTTACCGCCTTGAGTGGGGAACGTCCTCTACTGTCCGTCCACATGTTTCACACACACTTCCTCTCAGCTTCCTCCCTCCGCTGAGCCGTTAGAAAACACTTACTCTATACGTGCCCCGGCCAGACCAGCAGTATCGTATAGTACGGCACCTACAGCGCTTTATGAGTTATGGCCCAGCTGGAGACGGCTTTGGAGAGGGAAGAGGCGGCGCAGTGGGTTTGGTCCCCTTGTTTCCCATGTTAGAGCTGGCAACGCTGATTGATTTAAGACTCTTAAGGTAAAAAGGTTGCTTTCCATCATCAAGTGACACACACTGTATATATTATGGGCGAGTCGGAGTGGCTTTTATGGCGAACGTCTGAAGATTATTAAGAAAGTAGGAGCAAGGAAGGTGAATCAATGTATGAAATGTAGAAATACTAGACATAAGAGATTAAATCAGAATCAGGAAACGTAGTTGTCATTGTCAGTCAACAGCAATTTGCAAACTAGGAAATGGCGATAGGGTGCAACATAAAGAAATTGTAAAAAAATTTACATATCCCCTTGCTAGTAATGCTCGGAAAGTATTTGTCTGGAGTAATTCGTCACTATATAAATCATCTTTCTTCCTCTTCGAGAGCAACCTATTTCTGTAACTCCTATATTTTCTAGATGCTCTTAAAGTTGGGCGATATTGACAAAACTAAATAATAACAATAGGAGCGTATATTTTTGCAATCAGAAATGTGCTAAAACATTGTTAATAGATTTCTTGTTTAAGTTGAGTTTGTGTTGAAACCGCCCACCAGAAGTGTAGGTCTTATGGACTAGTTAGAGAAAAACAAATGGGAAATGTATACTTCTCTCATTTCCCATTTGTCTTTTTCTAACTAGACCATAAGACCTGTACTTTCATTTAAAATCTGTTTCTGAAACTTTATAAACCACTAAGTTTTAAGTTTTTAATGTGTTTTTGGACTGTGTTATGGTCAGCCATTTCTAATTGTCCATGAGATGCTTAGATCTTTTTAATCAAGAAGTTCACAGTAAAAGCATGTCGTTTGGAGCATGAGTTTTCAGCCTTTTAGACGAAGAAAAAAAAAAAATATTGAAACGGCAGTGATTCACTCAATAAGAGGACAAAAATGATGAAATCCGTTTACCTCGGGCGAATACTTGGACATGGATAGTCATCATTTTGCATATCTTTCAACAATTCAACATTGACCCACCTCTAGATGCTCGTCCTACAACTCATTCGGCTTACACTTTATGGATTTCAGCCGACAAATATTTAAGTAATACATAAGTAATTCAAACGCTCCTTAGCTTTATTGATTACTCCTCAAACCCCTGTAAACAATTTTAGCTGTATGACCAAAGCAATATATTGTGATGGGCTCCTATAAGCTGCAGCGCACTGTAAGTTCACAAGTTTAATCTTCTTGAATAATGCCGTGTTTATGAGAGTCATAGTTTGCGGGGGCATTATAACACTAGACACTGAAGCTTTGTGATGCTCAATAATTAAAGTTTAGCTTCTGGGGGAGAGAAGCCTGTGATGATGTAACCACGTACAGACACAGCAACTAAACTCCTGATGCCACTAGCTGCGCGTCGTTGGACTGGACCAAACAGAGACTTGGAATAACGAAAATATAGTCTTTAAGTAGCAGAACTAGCCAATGATTAGTTTGCTTTACCAGGAATACACGGGTACATTTGAAAGGAGCGACACGAACAAAAGGTGAGCTCTGATTCGGTGTTTCTTACTTTTTCTCTCCGCGCTGTCACTCGGCCGTCATCCTCCCGCCTTTGTCCGGTCGCGGGCAAAAGAGCGCGGCCCCGTCACGGAGCGGAGCAGAGGTCCCCCGGGCGGTTGCTTAGGCGAGGGCGGGAGGGCGGGAGGGCGCGGGGGGTTTTGGGAGAGTGTCCCAGGGTCAGAAAGCCATTGTCAAAGCCGCGGTGGCCTATTGTTGGCCCGTGGTCGTGCTCCTTGCTCTTTACCTTGACCCTCAGCACGGGCCAGTCACGAGTCACCCTCTGTTTTTCAGTCCGGTTAGACAAAATGTAGAAGGAAGAGTGATGGCAGACGTCAGGCATGAGGTGTAGCTTTTAAGTCATCAGCATCAGCAAGTTAAAATGTCACGACAATGAATTTGAGTTATTGTGAGAAGAAACATCACGATATAACGATTATTCACAATCGTTAACATAACAACAGTGAAAACCTTTATTTTCTTTCATTCTAATACATTACTGTTCTAAGAGTATGTTACCAGCTTCATGAAATCAAACGTTTTGTGATATAAGAGTCACATAAAAAGCACTGTACCATATATATGTAGGAGTACTTTTTTGGAGTACAAATTGAATTGAAATGACTTAAATTTGCTTCTAAAATTCAAGACAGATGGAGATGGAGATGGAATTTGTTACTGTGATATATTTAGTTTGTTGCAGTATATATCATTGCGTAAAACATATTGCAATATTCATATTTTTTCAATATATTGTGCAGCTGAATTGAATGTTATCTCTCAAACTATAGATACCTCTATCTTATTTATTAACCTTTAGCTGGTGGTGTGAAGTGCATGTTAGAAGTTAGAAAGCCAAGACACTGAACTACATTTAGACACAAAAAAATGTTCACTAACTCCATTTGTACTATTCATATACTTGCAGTTTGTGGTAGTACTCGTGCTGGTGCAGTACTTCTTGCCCCTCCTGTGTGGCCCGCTCGTGCCCCGGGGAGGTGCAGTCCGGCTCCTATCGGTGCATTTCTGCCCTACTTCCATAAATGATTTTCCTCCACTATTTATCATTGAGGCGTGAACAAAGTCAGTCCAGAGTGAGAGCGTCTTTGTTTTTGGCTGATGTAACACTGGGCAATACTTGGTAGGTTAAGTTATATTTGAATACGTTCTAGACATAACCAGTGGAGGGCATTACCTCGTCGTCCCCAGATACTGTCTGACTCAAAGGTCGCTCTTCTTCTTATTATCTGTTAGTTATTATGAATGCGATCTGTCTGTATTCTTTTATTCACACAATATTCAAGACACAAGTGTGAAACCATTCGTTATTCAGAGAAAGCAGACAGAAACTGAGAGTGGAACATGATTTAAGTTCTACTGCGCAATACTTCCAGAGATTTATCGCTTTAATAGATGTACAAAATGTCATAATATTTGTTCTAAATTGCATTATTAAAAACATCTCTGTTCCTCTAAGTTGGTATTGGGTATCTCTGATTCTGTTGTGATTTTGACAGAAGATGTTTTTTTTTAACTCTTAAATATGATTTGCAGTCTGAAGGTGTTTGAAGGTTATAAAGTTAATTATAAGTTGAAAATGTTATTGCTCTAATTGCCTTTTTTGCGAGGTGAAGATTGGTTTTGAATTAGTCTTGTATGTGTTGCCCCAGATCTCAATACAATGTAGGGAATTACTCACGAGTTTTATATGAAGATATGAAAAGCTTACTCTTAAATAATAATAAAATATGATAAATCCCCATATACAAACATTTTAACAAAAAAAAACAGAACAGTTGAGGTAATGGCTTAGAGTTTTTGCATTTATTTGCATTTCTACAACACAGGATGTGTTTGGGCCTTGACAAATGATGAGGTCATTGGTCAGTGATAATACTAATTGTACTGGTGTATAGGCTGTTATAGAACTAAATAATTGAACAAATAAATTGCATTTTACTTGTATTTTCGCAGCACAAAAATTTCAAACTTGATTTTTTTAATTTTCAAAATAAAATAATAGTTTTTTCTTTTTGTTACTGTCTGGTATTATACTAGTCATCATTCTGTGAAACTCTTCAAGAAATAACTAAATCAATAATAATTTGTTTTCGGTTCTTTTCTGTATTGATATTAGCTCAAATGAACATCTAGTTTTGTTTACGTAGTTTTAATAATTCATTACAATCTGATTTCAATACTTTTGACTAGGAGTGGGAAATAACATCATAAGATATGCACAAAAGAAGCTGATTAAAATGGTGATATTTCTGATTTATTTGACTGACATTTCACATTTGTCCGATAATTAAACCTCAACTAATACGTTTAAGCACATTTCACTTGACACAACATCTTCATCGAGATACTTACTACAAATAAATATCAAGAAGTCACTGTTACTGTACTTTTTTAAGCTCTGTACTTTGACAACAGCACTTCCTCTGACGTTGACGAGCATGTGATGACTTCAGTAAAACCTTTCCGCCTCGCGTGAACTGACTTTGACCTCTCGACCGGCAGAAGTTGAAACCATGACGCGGCAGATGTGCTTGAGAAAACGATCCGGCTCATTTGTGAAGGAGCTCTCGTTGTGAGTGATGAGGGCATGATCGAAGCTGAACGGTTATGTGCGTCCATGATGGATATAATAAAGTGTCTTCTACTTCAGGGAGAAATCACGAGGAGGCCAAAAGGTGCGCCGTTTAATCTCACGCCTCGAACCTTTAAACATTCTCACCGGACAAACTCTTCCCCGTGCTGCGGCGGTGTATTTTTCTTGGTGTTGCTATGCGCTGCTCTGGGACAAATTGATTATTCAGTCCAGAGCCCAGACATCCAATTGTCTCCTGCTCGGCTTTGATTCACTGAAATGTCACCCTGACTGATAATTTCCTCAATGGCACGGTTAACGCTAAATATTTACGGAGGCTGAATAGGCAGAGGCAAATGCGATGCAAATGGTAATGTTTGCATCAAAGTTGTCTGGAAAATGAACGTCTATAACTTGTATGTGTGTGTGGAAGACAAATAGACAAGCGTTGTTTGTCCATGTAACACTCTACAAACTCTGATGTATGTGCAAACAAGTTAATTTCACGATATTTCAAGGATTAAAGTAAGTGTGCTTTGGAGAAATGAGCCGTCGGAGCACCTGTTTTCTGAGACACAACGAGCACAGGAGGCGTGTGCTGCGGTTTTGGTCAGTGTTTTTTAACAGGCCTGCAGTATCGGCGCTGACCAGTAGATGGGGAAAGAAAACATCTTTAGTTCGATGATTGCGGCAGTGGTTAGGCTGATCCGCTCATTTTGCATATTAGCCTAATGGGGATGATGTAATTGTAAAAGCCCAAATGCAGAGCTTAGTGTTAGGATTCCCGGTCAGACAGAGATTTACTATTACTGTGTCCCGATGCATTTATGAATGGACGCCTGGACATTATTAGACTCAAACTTGTATTTTTCAATTATATTTATTTTTCGCTTGTGACTTTTATCTTAAAATTTAATTTAAAAAAAGGAGCTAATCATCAGCTGTGGGAAATGTCAAGTTTAATGATTCAGGGCATTTAAATAGCCTTTGATATAAACGATAACATGTGCAATTGTCTTTAAAAAAAAGTGTTTGTTTGTTAACTTTGGCTCTAATATATACAGCAAATGCATACATGCTTAGTCTAAACTTGTTGTACACTAGTAGTTGTAGTAGTAGTAATGTTAGTATTGTTAGTAGTAGTGGTAGTATTGGTAGTTACTGGTAGTAATTGTAGTAGAGACATTTAAAGAAATAGATTGGACCAGATCTGTGTTAAGTTCCGCCCACTGAGTTTGACAAGTGAGCTGACAGATCATCATGAAATGGTGAAAACATTAAATATATCCTTCTGTCGTATTTATTTAGTATTTATATTCAAAGTATTTTAAAATAATTATTGACATTTTGATTATTTCACATAATTATGGACAGTTTGGTTAGTTCACATATTTATATTTAATATTGGAAATACATTCATATATTATAAATACATTTTCCACTTTGATGATTAATAATGAATTATTTAGTTGTGTATTTGTATACTTATTGTGACAATGGGTCCGCCATAGAATGTACATTTATAATCATATGTAATTGTGTAGTTCTATCTGTTCTATCTGGCTAAAGTTAATTTAGCACATTTTGCGACGTTACAATAGAAGCATCGTTCTCCAAAATGTGACTGTAATGCACCAACCACTAAGTTCAAACATTTCACATACAGGAGTGGAAAATATAATTACAAACAAATAAAATTATCAAAATTTCACACGGTGCAGCTGTAGGTTTGGCGTCACGTTACTCCACTGCTTTCGAGGCTCACTGTACTGACACACACACACACACACACACTGTCCATGGCGCTGTGTGGAGAGAGCGAGAGAGAGAGAGAGCGTCCATGGTTGATGATTTCCTCCCCTGCGCCGTCGTCCGTCTCACGCCCCCTCGCGGCCCCCGGCCCCTCCCCTCGCGGTGCAGTGTAAACACAGTGTTCCAGAGGAATGTTGGACTCCCTGACCTCCGCTGCAGTTCACTCGGTTCAGCCTGGCCGCGCTGTGCTCCCTCCCTCCCCTCGTCATACCTCGGGCCCCCTCTGGAGCCCCTTCACTCCACTCTCAGTCTCCGCACACACGCTTTCCCCTGCGCTTCCTTCAGCCCTTCGTTTCGAGTTCTGCGGTCCTGGCCACTCCTCCTGCTCAACACTTACCTACTTTTGTCCACTGCTTTGGCCAGTCACTTTAACACACTTTTTGGCCGTTCTAATGCATGCTACTTACATTTATGTCATGTGTGCGACTTCACTTAAGGAAAACTTCACTTAAACTGACTTTAGTTTAAGCCCGGGATGTCAAACTGCAGCGTTATGTGCAGTGGTGGAAAGAAATTAAGTACAAAAAGTAATTTACCGTAGTTGTCTGTACTTTACTCAAGTCAATTTGATGTGGATATTTTTTAACTTCACTACATTTTACAGCAGTACTCTTTTACTACCACATTAAACGTCTGTGATAAAGGAGTTATTTTTCAAATCTCCATAGCGGTTTGGAGTTACCACAAAAGGTTTAATGGCTTGTGTTCTCTGACTTGTCTGTAACTTATCTGTTGAATTTAAATGCAGTCCCTACAAAATGAATCTAATATTTCAAACTTAACTTAAACTTCACTTTCATTACTAAGTGTTTGTTGACTAAGTTTAAGACAAAGCTGGTGTTGGCATCTGTATTATATTATTCCTTTGGTGCTGAATGATTTAAAAGGGGAAGAAAGTTTGTATTACAACCCCAGCCATTACTTTTTACTAGTATTTTTATTATTCATTGTTGTATGTTGCTTACCGCGGAAGCAAGTTCCTAGTTTTGTTTCCTTAACAATGGCAATAAAACTTTTCTGATTCTGATTCTAATTTGCATATGCACTTTTACAAATGCCCAACTTAGTTACAGTTTCAGTCACTGGAGTTCCTAAAACTAAGTGGACTGTTTTGCATATAAATCATCATTTATTATGGGTAAAGTATTGCAACATATTGAAATTGCAATACATATTGTACCGTGATCATATTCTATCGTTCCAGCCGCACTATTTTTGTATGTCTTAAAACATGATAGTTTAGATTGAATTATAAGACAAATGTGAAATGTCTGTAAAATGAATCACAAAAGTGCCGAAAAATCACTTTTGTACACTTATTTAAAGGTTTACAGTTTAACTGTATCTTTTTATGTATTTTTTTAATGTATTTTAGTATAGATGTTATACTCTATATTCAAACTTTGCATATCTTCGAAACAACAGTCACAATATTATCTACATATTGCCCCATAAAACAACCCATTCTATGTTTTTCCTCAACCACCTTTTGCATACATACCCCATCGCCCCACCACACCCCATCTTGCCTTGCTTAACACTCCTTCTCCATTTCCTGCACCTCAAACACTCACAGCCCACAGCGGACCACTTCCTAGAAACAGTACACCCAGAGCTGGAGGCATTCTGCTGAGGAGAGGCGTCTGAGGACCAAAGGGGGTTACTCTCCTCTGCCCCAAACCCTCACACACACACACACGCACACGCACGCACGCACACGCACGCACGCACACGCACGCACGCACGCACACACACGCACACACACACACGCACACGCACACACGCACACACGCACGCACACACACACACACGCACGCGCACGCACGCGCGCGCACGCACGCACGCACGCACGCACACACACACGCACACACACACACGCGCGCACGCACACGCGCGCGCACACACACACACATGCACGCGCGCACACACACGCACGCACACGCGCACACACGCACACACACGCACACACGCACACTCACACACGCACGCGCGCACACACACACGCATGCACACACACACACACACGCACACACACTTACACGCACAGACTTACACACGCACGCGGAAACGCACGCGCACACACACGCACGGACGCGCACACGCGAAAACACGCACAGACGCACACACACGCGCACACACACACACATGCACACACTCGCACACACACTCACACACTCGCACACACGCACAAACACACAAGCGCACGCGCACACACGCGCGCGCATACATGCACACACACACACGCACACACACATGCACACACACATGCACACACATGCACACACTCGCACGCACTCGCACGCACACTCACACACGCACGCGCGCACACACACACACACACACACACACATGCACACACTCGCACGCACACTCACACGCACGCGCCCACACACGCACACTCACACACACACACGCACACACACGCGCGCGCACACACATACACACACTCACACGCACACACGCACAAGCACGCGCGCAAGACACACACACGCGCATGCACACACTTACGCACACACGCGCACACGCACACGCACGCACACACATGCCAGCTCTCCTCCTCACATCCATGGCATTTTTAAGTTCCCTGCATTTAATGGCAATAAAGAAAATGAGCGTTCTAAATACATTCAGTCATGGCAGGTCAGTGGAATAGCATGTGGGGCTATTTGGACGCTTGTAATAGAAGATGCAGCATGAGCTATATGAAGATGCAGAGGCCGTGTTGTCCACAAATCAAAACGACCAGCTTTAATGTCTGCGTGTTTGTCGGCGAGATTGGGCTAAACAGAGTCAGGGTCAGCAGTAAGTCAGGCTATCAACGCACACACACTCAATAAACATAGATCACAGGCGGCTCCATGCCATTTTTAGCATCCAAATAAAGCAGCTTCGTACATGGCATGTTTGATGGATATGTTGATTGCGTGAACGATGGTAAACACTGCATGCAATATTCACGATGCGACGACTTGATAACAAATAGGAATCGCAGAGTAGAATTTTTAATCCTGTTTTTCAATGTGTATAAGATGTCACGATATCGAGTTTTCGTGTGAGAAGAAACATCACGATCTGAAAGACATACCGGTGTATTATTTATTTATTTTGCATGTAGGCTTTATTAGAAAGGAAAGGAGAGACATGGGGATGAGAGCGAGAAGGGAGGACATGCAGTAAACTCAGGACACTGCGACCACCGGGCAGCACGGGTATATTTATTTGAATACATTACTGTTCCTATAGTCTGTGGCCAGCTTTATGAAATCCAACTTTCTGCATGCAAAGTCTTTCTTAGCGAGCAGATCATGAAAACAGTTTGGAAACGGCTCTAGCAATAAAATGGATTGGATTATTCATACAGTAACTAATGTTGAACTAACCAAAGCAGTGTAATAGAGTATCAACTACTCAATATATTGTAACTGTAGCACTGGCAGAGGCACTACATGACTATCAGACATTTTGTAACAACTTTAATTTCCTTTTGAGCCTCGGTGTTGATCCAAACGCTCCCACCTCTCTCCAGCGCCAGCATCTGCGCCTCCATTAGGACAAACTTTGGGTGAATCTGGCTCTGGCTATATGTAATTATGTGTTCATTTCCACTTGGACCCTGGCCCCGTGCTTGTATCCACTGGTGCGGGGGCCTAATTGTTGCGCGCAGATAATGGAGGAGACGCCGGTGGTCCGACCGACAGGAGCGAGGGACTTGGCTGACCTCTGCTGGGCTACATTAGGCACTGTTGCGCGCGTGGAGCCAATGTTAATCACGGCTAATGATTCCAGCTTGCATATGTATTCAAATGGCTTTTCTCGCATCATTAGGAAATCAACACTGCCTCCTGCTATCACGCCCAAGCTCGAGTCCAAAAAGTCAGATGCAATGTCAAGGAGCCCAAAAAGAATAAAGCAAAGCAAGCGGTTGCTGTCGGCCCGGCTCGGTATGTGCAACCCAACACGCGGTCAATGCTGAGATAAAGAAATGAATCCGAGAATTTAGAGTAGAAAGAGGAATGATGGAGGGAGAGGAAGATGAACACGGAGGGAGAGAGAGAGAGACGGGGGAAGCAGATGGCTGGAAATATAGCCTGCTAAATTATTCATCTAGACTCGAGTCTGGAGATAGGGAGATGGATAGGAGCTGGCGTGGACTTTTATTAGGATTGCGAGAGATGTGATTTGAGTGCCTCCAAACATTGTGATTGCCTTCGGAGACTAAGAAAAGTAATTGCACTATAGGTCAGGAAACAAGGAATAATAAATATTACTGATGAAACTCTCCGCTAAATGTGTGCAAGCGGAACGGCGATGCGGAAGGCAACCGTGCGCGCGAAATCATGTTATAACGTCAAAATTGTGATTGATGAAGTAGGTTAAAGAGTTTGTTTCCCATGACCGTTTATAGATACAGTTGTGTGTATGAAATGTACATGGATGCACTGTGTATAATGCTCCAAAGACTTGAAATACTCACAGTAAACAAATACTACGTGGATTGATAATTAAAAAAAATGTCTTTTGATTATGGCTGCAACGATGCATCAACTAATGTGACGAGTCAATTATAAAAAATAATCTTATTTTTATAAGCAGAATCATTATCTGGACTATATATACCATAAAACACATAGAAAAAGAGTGACTTTATTAAAAAGAATAGACTAGATAGATAGATGGATAGATTTTTACTATGAATAACAAAACTAATAGAGATTTATTGTCTCACTGTCATTGTGTTACTACTATGAGCTACTGTGCATCATAGTTCATTTATAGCCATACAATTTAGGACACAAGCTACAAGCCATGTTTTTTGCATGAAGCAGAGGGTGGCTCTGATGCAATGCTAAATATTTGACACTAGGGATGTCACAATATCACATTTTAGTGTTACGATTATTGTGAAAAACGACACGATTTAATGATCATTCAAGATGACTGATACCATAACTGAACATCTTTCATTTTCATGAGTGCTCATCACATCACTGTTCCTCAACTCATCGACCTTTCTGAATGACACAATTAAGTTAATGTGACAAAAACAGCCAGATAAAATGTTTAGGTGTAATTCTTGGACTTTAGATTAATAAAAAAGACTTGTTAAAAGACTTCATTCGCTAGAAAATTGTACAATCATAAATAAAGCAATAAGTTAAAACGTGAGTTAAGTAGTATTTATCTTGATTTTGATTTTATTTAAATAAGATTTGCCAATAGAACTGAAGTTTTGTAATTATTTTAAGTGCAGTCGTATTTTTCTCTCATTCCAAAATACAAAATGCTTGTAAAACACTCCATTGTTCCGTTGGCAATCTTACTTTAAGGTAGTCAAAATATACCCAAAACAAGAGAAATACAACTTGTTCCAAGTACTTTTTAACTTATCTTATTTTAGATTGGCATTTTTTTCAGTATCTGGCTCCTATAATTGTCACGATTATGATTTTTCAGTCCTTTCAAATATATTGTGACCTGAACAATCCCGATTATCGCTGAACCCAATGATCTCGACATCCCTGCACGCCACACACCAGCGTATACGCACATCTGTATTATTTACCCTGCAATAGTAGTACTACTGTTGGCTTTGCGTCCTCCTGCTAATATCCTCCTTTCTCCTCGTCTGTTTTTCCCATTTAGCCCGTGCGTGTGCATCTCATACGCCTGCTCTCCACGCTGCAGACACACAGATGCGTACAGACAGACACACTCCTGAGTGGAGGGCCCAGGGGAAATAGAGCAGAGAGGAAGCTACGTGCCTCCGTTGAGCGAGGGCTGTCTGGTGTCATGGCAACCGCAGCCGATTACCCCACCCGCCATCAGTCAGAGAGAGAGAGAGAGAGACGCACATGTACGCAGGCACACCGAAACCGCACCGGTGTACCAACACGCATTTTCATTGATTCGAGATTTCTTATTTTGTACGGTCGGGGGGAGAAAGACAAAAAAAAAAAAAACGCAAAGTATTTGGTGAGGGATGTGGACAAAGGAAGGCGTGTCGTCAATATGTTTAATCGATGCGTTCGTGGACCACTGCCAAGGCACAAGCTCGAACCTGAGTCAAAACGATGCACACGATCAATTACTTACTTAAAATAATACGTACTCAGTTTTGTTACTTAACTATAAGTGCAAAAGTAAAACTGTGTTAGAGATCTGCTCAAGTAAAATGTACGTTAAGAGACAAAAAAGTCTAATTTGTTCACACTGAGAACTTTTATAGTGTTAAATGTGGTGATTTTGATGAAGAATTGTGCAAATGTATTTACATTTTTCGAACGGCAGTTACAATTTTGATCCAGTCTTTGATTGTCGACGCAGTTTGTGTCATACTTTTATCAAGACTGAATGTAAAAATTTACCTTTTAGACAGACATTGGACTAAGTGGCTGGCCAGGATGAGCCGTATTGTCATTTTTATAGATTTGTGTGTGTGTTTTTTGTGTTTTGTCCTTTTGCTGTCTCTCTCTGTCTGTCGTGTTCCGTGCTTCAAGCTGTATATCTTTGAATTAGTTGTTGTCATACGTCATAAGGCGCTGGTACAGCTGGCAGCCCGGTGTAAACGCTCTCTCTTCTTTCTCACAATTATTGTGCTTTATCTCCTATATTTTGTAAATATAGTAAGTATATTTTTTCTATTTTACTGTACGATAGGGACACGCGCTGGAATAGTTTTTTAATTCAACTGTTTTTGACTTTTTTCGGCTGGATTTGAGCGTTTTTCGTTGCGTTCGTTGTGTTGTTGTGACGTGAGCTAGCTCCGAGCGAGCCCACCAGCCCCCCCCCCCGCGCCCTCCGGCCGCGCTAAAGTACGGCGTGTCGTCGGTACACGTTTATATACACGTTTATATGAAAGAGGAACTTCACGAACGATCGGGACACGCACTGGAATCGCTTTAAATTAACTTGTTTTGACTTTATTCGGCTGGATTGAGTGTTTTCGTCGTGTCGTTGCGATGTGTCTTGGCTCTGAGTCCCCCGGCTCCGGCCCCGCCCCCCGGCTCCGGCCCCGCCCCCCGGCTCCGGCCCCGCCCCCCGGCCGGCGCCGTACCGCGTTTACACAAAGGAGGAACTCATGAAACTGCGGAGAACAGTCGTCTTACCCGGAGATCGTCACGTTATCCCGGCGGACATCCTAAGGAAAACGCAACGAGGCAGACGGGCTGGACGTAAACTCCGAGAGAAGAGAGGGACAAACAGGAAGTCGGTTCCCGCCGTAGTCATGGGTAACGTGAGGTCCCTTCAAAATAAAATGACGGAAATAGCGAGCCTCATGCGGTCCCAGAGGATTTATAGGGACAGCAGCGTCTTGATTTTCACAGAGACCTGGTTAACAGCAGAAATGCCAGACTCTATTGTAGGTTTGGACAATTTTCATCTGCTGCGGGCGGACAGAACGAAAGAATGCTTGAAGAAAAGAGGTGGAGGTCTGGCGGTGTATGTGAACACGAGCTGGTCCAAACCCGAACACTGCACAGTGAGGGAGCAGCTATGTAACAAGGATATTGAACTATTGGCTATTGGCATGAGGCCATACTATCTGCCCCGGGAGTTCTCACATGTGATTTTGATCGCAGTCTATGTGGCCCCGTCTGCCAATGCTGAAAATGCTTGTGAAGCACTGCTCTCCTGCACTTGTAGGCTGCAAACACAGCATCCACAGGCTCTCTTCCTCATCTCTGGTGACTTTAACCACGCTTCTCCCTCTTCTGTTCTACCAACATACACCCAGTATGTTACCTGCCCCACCAGAGAGAATAGAACATTGGACTTGTTTTTTGCCAACACCAAGGAGGCTTATTCTTCTTCCCCCCTCCCTCCCCTGGGCAGCTCGGACCACAACCTTGTACATCTGAGGCCTGTGTATGAACCCATCGTGCGCAGGCAGCCTGTGGTGTCCCGTGAGGTGAGGATGTGGTCTGCTGAGAGCGAGGAGGCTCTGAGGGACTGCTTCAGCACCACTGTCTGGACTGAGCTTTATGACCCACATGGGGAGGACATCAACACCATCACAGAGTGCATCACGGACTACATCAACTTCTGTTTTGAGAACATTGTTCCCTCCCGGACGGTGCGGTGTTTTCCAAACAACAAGCAATGGATTAACCGTGAACTGAAGGCTCTGCTGAAGGAGAAGAAGAGAGCCTTCAGGTCAGGGAACAAGGAGGAGCTGAGGACTGTGCAGAAGGAGCTGAGGAGGAAGATCAGGCAGGCTGAGGCCGGCTACAAGAGGAGGATGGAGGAGCAGCTGCAGCAAAAGAACATTCAGGGAGTGTGGAGGAGCCTGAAAACCATCTCGGGCTTCAAAATCCCCCCTGCCCAGACAGAGGGGGATCTACAGTGGGTGAATGATTTAAATGCTCACTTCTTGAGGTTTGATCGGTCACCCGCCCCTCCCCCTGCACAGCTGCATGCTCCCTCTTCCACAGCTGGACAATGCCCTGCATCTGTTCCTCTTCGCTTATCTGCCCCGGACCATCGGCTCCCCACTTCGCCTGGACTCACCCATCCCCCCAGCACACAGTCCCCCTGCCAACCACTGACTGTCACAGCAGCACAGG